>NW_027224349.1:600000-900000 GCF_023699985.2 Odocoileus virginianus
ACATCATGTAAAACACCACCAGATCTAGAGTCATTTGCCTTGTTGTGTGCAACAAAATAATCATTAAACCAAGACAGTGTATAATCAAAGTTAAAAGTCACATTGTGACCATAGTAAGGCACAAAGTGTTAGACTAATCCATTTTAGGATTGTTAGATATCATCAGATTAAGAAGAAGCATCACATGTAATTTCTGTTGGCAAAGGTAGTTTCAGACTTGGAGAAAGTCCTTTCCCTGAAGTGGAGATGCTGCCATAGGAAAGCTTCCATGATGAGGAGGGGACCCAGTCTCCTTCACTGACCCAGAAATTAGACCGATTGTGGATTGTAATGTAAAAATGAGTGTAGGACAGGAAGGCATTATCTTGAGGGTCACACAGCAGACTCAGGATTTTTGGAGTCAGCAGAAGCAGGCCTACATAGATTATCAGGCCCATCTGAAAAGTTAAAAGTAAAAGCATTGAGAAGAAAGACATAAAAATGACATTGCTTAGTCTGGGTCAGGATGTCATCTTTTAACTTGAGTGAGATGCACCCATGACTCAATTTCTGGAACCTTGACAGCTGTGGGCGAATAAAGAATAACCTGGATAAGGGCCTTCCCAGAGGGGCTCAAGAGATTTCCCCCAAGATCCCAATGTCTTTATCAGGACCATGGTTCTTGGCTCATACAGAGCCAAGACTCAGAGGCTGAGTCAGGAGTCATCTCTCAGAGTTTCTGTATTGTCTGTTGAACAGCTGAAAGTTGAGTCATATAGCTAATTCCAAAACTTCACAATCTATGATAATATCTGTGCATAAGAATAGCCAGCCTTAAAGATATTCGAAAGGGGACAATCCCTCATATTTGGTGGCAGTTTGAGTTCTCATTAAAGCTGTGAGTAGAACGTTAAGCCATTTGTTCTGTGTCTCTTGAGTTAATTTACAGATGTCTCTTAATAATGTCATTAGCTTTTTCAAGCTTTCCTGAGGATTGGGGTCTCCAGGTGTCAAAATAGAGCTTTTGACACCATTTGAGTTACAGCAACTTTAAAGGTGAAGCCATTTTCGCTCTAAAGTCTCCATGGCAGCCCAAACCTTGGAATAATTTCATGGATTAAAATCTTATAACTTCCTTAACCTGTTCACTAAGGCAGGGAAAAGCATCAATCCACCCAGTAAATGTGTCCACCAAAACCTGTAAGCAAGAAAGCCTGTTTGTCTTTGACATAGCAGTAAAATCAATTTTCCAGGCATCTCCAGAATATTTTCCACTTCGCTGTAGCCCAGATTTTGCTAGTTTTTCAGTCTTTGGGTTATTTTTTCTGACAAAATACACATCTCTTGATAATATTCTTTAAAGTTTTCATTACATTTCTTACTTTCAAACAAATGAGAAGCCATATGGTAAGTGTTTTTGATGCCTAAATGAAAACTCTAGTGTAAGCCCTTAAGAATTTTCCATTGAGCATTTTCAGGAATTACTAATTGTCCATCCTCAGACTGTAACCATCTTTATCAGTAATCTTTATTCCTCTTTTTATCATATGTTTCTAATTCTTCCTCAGTATATTGTGCTTTATTCCGTTCAGCAGAACCTGTCTAGATCAAAGGCATTGGTAGTGAAGAGTATTCATAAAGTGCTGCTTTTCTGGATTGGCAGTCAGTCAGCTGATTACCTTCATCTACTTTACTCCCATCCCTGTTGTGCCCTTTGCAATGCATAACAGCTGCTTCTTTAGAGAAATACACAACCGTCAAAAATCTTTCAATCTCTTTGAAATGCTTAATAGATTCTCCAATTGCTCTTCTAAATTACCTTTCTTTTCTTTTTTTAAAAAATTACATATTGGGGGAGGAGCCAAGATGGCGGAGGAATAGGACGGGGAGACCACTTTCTCCCCTACAAATTCATCAAAAGAACATTTGAACACTGAGCAAATTTCACAAAACAACTTCTGATCGCTAGCAGAGGACATCAGGTGCCCAGAAAAGCAGCCCATTGTCTTCGAAGGGAGGTAGGACAAAATATAAAAGATAAAAAGGGAGTCAAAAGAGCTACGGAGGTGACCCGTCCCGGGAAGGGAGTCTTAATAGAGGCAGTTTCCAATCACCAGGAAACCCTCGCACTGGCGGGACTGGGGGAAGTTTTCGGCAATCTAACTGGGAGGAAAAATTAAATAAGGCCCACAGATTACGTGCCTAAAAGCAACTCCCAGCAGAAAAGTACCCCAGATGCCGCACCCGCCAGCAACAAGCGGGGGCGGAACGGAGAGGAGCGGGCGGCATTGCTTAGGGTAAGGACAGGCCCGAAGACCCTGAGAACAATCGGAGGGAGCTTTTTTAAACCGTGGGATAGCAAGGGTCAAAATTAACCGGCCGGAACACACTGCCGGCAGTTCGCAAAACAAAGGGACTGAGAATCTCCAGAGAAGAGCCGGCCCATCCCCACTGGAGGCAGGAGGCAGGCGGGAGGGGAAAAGGGCAAACTCAGCCCCTGAGAAGCCACCCTCTCCCACATTGCAAACAGGCCCCCGGTTCCTATCTAAAGACTTCCTGAGACCCGACTGGCGGCGTGCGCTGGGGACGCGGAGGGGAAAAGCGCGCCATACCCAAGGAGAGTGCGCCCAAGCCTCTGGCTGCCTGGGCCGCTCGCCGTGGAGGGAAAAGGCGCGCCGCATCCGGGGAGAGTGCGCCAAGCCTCTGGCTGCCTGAACCGCTCAGGCCGGGGAAGGCACAAAACGCAGGCGCAACCGAATCCGCGCTTTTGTGGAGTACCCGAAAACTGGAACCGCACTCAACGCAGGGCCCGCTCCATATAGAGCAGCCGGGAGCCTGAGCAGTGTAGACGGGGAAAGCACTGACACCCGTGAGCGGGGCAAACCCAGTGTTTCCCGAACACGGTGAGTGCTATCCACACAGAGCGGTATCTGTCTGCAGCGCCCCGCCCTCCCCGTAGCAGGAATGAACTGAACTAGCGAACCTAAATAAGAGATCACCTTCGCCCACCTGTGTCAGGGCTGAAATTAGACACCGAAGAGAAGCCAAAATAAACAAACGGAACCGCTTCAGAAAGGACCGGTGCAACAGATTAAAATCCCTGAAGGTAACACCGACTACACCAGAAGGGGCCTATAGATATCTAGAAGTGTAAGCTGGAAAGAGGAGCTATCTGAAATTGAACTGAACCTACACTGACCGCAACAACTCCAGAGGAATTCCTAGATATATATGTATTTTTTTTTTAATTAAAAAATTTTTTTTTTCTTTTTTTTAAATTTTTTCTCTTTTATTTTCTTTTAAAATTCCCTATTACTCCCCCATTACTCCTCAACTTTCATTTTCATATATTTTTACGATTTTTTTAATTAGGAAAAAAAATTTTTTTTCTTTTTCTTGTTTTTCTCTCCTATTTCCTTTTAAAGTCCTCTAATACTCCTCTATTATTCCTTAATTTTCATTTTCATTTCACTATAACCTTGCCAAAAAAAAAAGAGAGAAACCCTATTTTTAAACCAAACTTCATATACATTTCTAATTTTTGTTTTGTTTTTGTTTTTAAATATTGTATTTCAAAGAGTCTAACCTCTACACTAGATTTTTAATCTTTGTTTTTCAGTATGTGATATAAATTTTGGACATTTAAGAATCCAATATTCAGTTCCCATTTCTATTCAGGAGTGTGGTGATACTCTCCCACTTTTGACTCTCTGTTTTCTACCTCAGAACACCTCTATTTCCTCCATTCCCCTTCTCTTCCCAATCCAACTCTGTGAATCTTTGTGGGTGTCTGGGCTACGGAGAACACTTTGGGAACAGATAACTGCGTAGATCTGTCTCTCTCCTCTTGAGTCCCCTTTTTCTCCTCCTGCTCACCTCTACTTCCTCCCTCTCCTATTCTTCATGTAACTCTGTGAACCTCTCTGGTTGTCTCTCACAGTGGAGAATCTTTTCACCATTAATCTAGAAGTTTTATTATCAGTGCTGTATAGTTGGAGAAGTCTTGAGACTATTGGAAGAATAAAACTGAAATCCAGAGGCAGGAGACTTAAGCCCCAAACCTGAGAAAACCAGAAAACTCCTGACTACACGGAACATTAAGGAATAAGAGACCATCCAAAAGCTTCCATACCTACACCAAAACCAACCACCACCCAAGAGCCAATAAGCTCCAGAACAAGACATACCATGCAAATTCTTCAGCAACGCAGGAACATAGACCTGAGTGTCAACATACAGGCTGTCCAAAGTCACACCTAACACAGAGACCCATCGCAAAACTCATTACTGGACACTCCATTGCACTCCAGAGAGGAGAAATCCAATTCCACACACCAGAACGCTGACACAAGCTTCCCTAACCAGGAAACCTTGACAAACCAATCGTCCAACCCCACCCACTGGGTGAAACCTCCACAATAAAAAGGAACCACAGACCACCAGAATACAGAAAGCCCACTCCAGACACAGCAATCTAAACAAGATGAAAAGGCAGAGAAATACCCAACAGGTAAAGGAACATGAAAAATGCCCACCAAGTCAAACGAAAGAGGAGGAGATAGGGAATCTACCTGAAAAAGAATTTAGAATAATGGTAATAAAAATGATCCAAAATCTTGAAAACAAAATGGAGTTACAGATAAATAGCCTGGAGACAAAGATTGAGAAGATGCAAGAAATGTTTAACAAGGACCTAGAAGAAATTTAAAAAAGTCAATTAAAAATTAATAATGAAATAAATAATATAAAAAACACTCTGGAGGGAACCATGAGTAGAATAACAGAGACAGAAGATAGGATAAGTGAGGTAGTAGAAAAAATGGTGGAAATAAATGAAGCATTTGAGGGACACCTATAGACCTTGAACGGAAGTAACAACTGGAAGAAAGGACTATTTGACACTGAACTGACTCCACACTGCCCACAACAGCTCCAGAGAAATTCCAAACAGAATAAACCCAAGGTGCAACACCCCAAGACAAATATTAATTTGATATTAATCAAACTAACAAAGATCAAACACAAAAGGAGTAAATATTAAAAGCAGAAAGGAAAAAGGAACAAATAACGCAGAGGGGACCACAAGGATAATCACTGATCTTTCAATAGAAACTGGAGCCCATTATACAGAGTGAACTAAGCCAGAAAGATAAAGACCAATACAGTATACTAACACATATATATGGAATTTAGAAAGATGGTAACGATAACCTTATATGCAAAACAGAAAAAGAGACACAGATGTACCGAACAGACTTTTTGACTCTGTGGGAGAAGTTGAGGGTGGGATGTTTCAAGAGAACAGCATTGAAACATGTATATTATCTAGGGTGAAACAGATCACCAGCCCAGGTTGGGTGCATGAGACAAGTGCTAGGGCCTGGTGCACTGGGAAGACCCAGAGGGATTGGGTGGAGAGGGAGGTGGGAGGGGGGACTGGGATGGGGAATACATGTAAATCCATGGCTAATTCATTTCAATGTATGACAAAAACTACTGTAATGATGTAAAGTAATTAGCCTCCAACTAATAAAAATAAATGGAAAAAAAAAAACAGAAAAAAAAAGAAAGGAAAAAAAAAAGAACGTTGTTTTTCTACACTGTCCCTCTATTTTTCTTTTGTGCTGTCTATACTTATATACTTATCCACCTGGGGAGGATTTGAACAGGCTCCATTTGGGGGGTCTTTGGGAGGAAGGAGAAGGCAGCCTGCAGGGGAGCCTGTCACATTTCATAGGCTATATTCCTATTTAGGGGAGATGATGTACTGCATGAAGAGATGACTTACTGTTGTTTAAACAGACCCTAACCTCATCTGCAGTATTAAGAATACTATTTAGAACTTGAGTGACAGCACAAAAAAAAAAAAAAAAAGAAAGAAATAAAGAAATGAAGCTACCAAACTCCACACTAGAAAACTGAAAAGAACAAATTTCAGACAAGGGCTTTGAAAACAGAGGGCTTCTCTGCTGGCTCAGCTGGTAAAGAATTCACATACAATGTGGGAAACCTGGGTTCAATCCCTGGGTTGGGAAGACCCCCTGGAGAATGGAACGGGTACCTACTCCAGTATTCTGCCCTGGAGAATTTCACTGACTGTATAGTCTATAGAGTTTGAGTTTCAGAGTTGGACAGGTATAAGCCACTTTCACTTTGAAAAATAGAATGGTAGGGGAAAAATAATGCTACAATGCATTAAAATTATCTGAAGGCTCAGGACTAAGGGAGTGACATAGCAGGCTCCTGAGCTCCCCCTCCTGCCGTGGACACACTGCAAAGACTGCTTTACACCAAGAAGGTTTTTCTGAAAGAAAAGACTGAGATACTCTTACACATCTAGTGGACAAGAGAATATCCACACTGAAACAAGCAGGGAAGGCTCAAACTTCCCATAAACCCTAACTCTGGCCTAACACCCCACAATCCAGTGGGCATGCCCACCTCGAGTACACTCTGAAGAGCAAGGTGTTCAGACCCTGTATCTAGAACCCACTTTTTATAACATCCACTTCTGGAACAGACTGAGTCCCAGACACCTAGTTTTAGGACTTGGGTCCAAGCAACCCACAAGACTGTGACAGCCAGTTCTTCCCCAGCCCTAGAGGATTCACCAGCTCTTAGTATTTCTCTGAAAAGTGTCTATTTACATATGTTAAATGACTACCTACAGTCAGTCTTCTAATTTAGGACAGAGGGAACTGCCATCTTCCCAGGGTCCAAGGATCCCCTGCACCCATGCTCGGCCTGTTCCACTCACCAGTGTTTTCAGGGAGAAGCTGGTACACACATCTGTGCTCTAGCATCAGCACTTGCCACCCAGGGGAAACATCCCCAGACTGGCTCTGACAGCCACCAGGGCTGGCATTCACAAGGCCTACAGGATATAGCAGCAATTCTCACCAGGCACTGGAGGATCCCTGTATCTATACACCTAGGCCAAGTGCAGAGGGAGCAGGTAAAACTCCCTAGCTCCCAGTTTATTTAAGGAAAAGGGCCTAACTGCCCACTTTCCCAGCTGCCATCTGAGGTTTCAGTTTCCTAGTCAGCATGCACCTACGTGCTGATTGTGATCTTCCCCACTGCTCTACTGCCCAGTCTTGACAATAAACTCAATTACTAAAGAGCACCAAGAACAAAGAAGGTAGTTTGGACTATCATAAAGGTTTGAGGAGCAAACAAAAGCTTGGGCTGGGCTGATTGACAAAGTTCTTCTGCAGAAGACCACAATCACAGTCTTCTGCAGAAGACCACAATCACAGTCTTCTGCAGAGGACCACTCTGTTGAGACTGGGAGAGGTGGTGGTTTTATCTAATGTACAGAAACCAACACAGACAAGGAAATTGAAGAAACAACACACTATGTTTCAAATGACTCCGATTCCAGAAATAGACTTTTATGATATGAAAGTAAGTGACTCACCTGAGAGTTCAGGGTAACAGGCATACAGGTGCTCACTGAGATCAGGTAAGTGATGCATGAACAAAGTGAGAATTTCAAAGAAAATATCTAAAAGCACCAAACAAATCTCATAGCTGAAGAATAACAAAAATTCAAAAGAAGGATTCAACAACACACTAGATCAAGCATATGGATAAGCCAATTTGAATACAGGTCATTGGAATTTATCCAGTTAGAGGAGCAAACAGAAAAAGAATAAGGATAATTTAAGGGACTTACAGGACACCATCAGGTAAAACATTTATATATATTATAGATGTCAATGAAAGAGACTAGAAAGTGGCAGAAAATTTATCGAAACAAATAATGGCTGAAAACTTCCCTCACGTGGAGAAAGAAACAAATATCCAGATCCAGGAAGTCCATGTAGTTCCCCCCCAAAATGAATCCTAAGAGAGACACACTGAGACACAATATTTTTTGTTCTTTTGGCTGCAACACAGTGCATGCAGGATCTTATTTCACTCAACAGGGATTGAACCCTGCACTCCCTGAAGTAGAAGAATGGAGTCTTAACCTCTAGACTTCCAGGGAAATCACCAGTAATTCTGTATTGTCAAAAGCTACAGACCAGATAATCTGAAAAGCACCAAGAGAAAAACTTGCCATATGTAAAGGAATTCCTAAAATATGACAGCAGAAACTGTAGAAGTCGGAGGATAATGAAATGACAAAATCAAACTATTCAAAGAGGAAAAACTTCCAACCAATATCCAGTAATGTTGTGACTCACAGCTTAAGTTGAGAGAGATTTCCTGATAAGCAAAAGGTAAAGGGAGTTAATCACCACCAGAGCAGTCTTAAAAGAAATGTTAAAGGAAATTCTTCAAACTAAAAAGAAAAGATGCTCATTAGTGAAAGGAAAACTTATCAAAATACACAACTCTCTGGTAAAGGTAAATACATAAACTAAAATGCTCTAATGTTGTAATTTAGTTCAGTTCAGTCACTCAGTTGTGTCAGACTCTTTGAGACACAAACTCCGTGAACATAGGCACACCAGGCCTCCCTGTCCATCACCAACTCCCAGTTTACCCAAACTCATGTCCTTTGAGTCAGTGATGCTACCAACCATCTCATCCTCTGTCATCCCCTTTCTTCTCCTGCCTTCAATCTTTCCCAGCATCAGGATCTTTTTTAAATGATCAGAAGAAAAGGGGAAAGAAGAGCTTAACATTAGGGGAAAAAAAATTGGAAGGGCCCCCAAACCCCCCAAATTAAAAAGATAACCGGGCCATTTTTTTACGAAAAAAAGAAAAAGAAAAACCCAAATTTAAACCGGGCAAAGAATGCCCGGAAATGCGTTTGGGGCAAAAAAGAAGGCACATTTTAGAATTGGACGAGAAAAAAAAAGCAAAAACTTTTACATTTCCTGAAGGGGGGGGCCCAGAAGACCGGAAGGGACAAAAAAACCACCCCCCCAAAAAGGAAAAAGGGCCGGGGGAAGAGTTTTGATAGGAAATTTTTATGGCCCCCGGAAAAATGAGGAATCGAAAGGAAAAAGCAGGGGCAAAACCCGTTAATACCCTTTTTCCAAGAAATTTTTTTTCCAGCCCGAACTTTTTTCCCGCCGTTTTAAATTTTAAAGATTAAGGGATTTCCCATCCTTTAAAAAAAACAGAATGTAACAAGTCTAAGAACCGGGTAAGTAATAAAAAGAAATAGAAAAGGGAAGGGGGGTTTTTTTTAACCCCGAACCAGGGAGGGAAAATCTGGCCCCTCCAAAAAGCTTTAAAAATTTTGGGGTTAGTTAGGTAAGGAAGCGGAGAAGAAACGCAGAGGAAATAAGTAAACCGAGTCTAAGGGGGAAGGGATAATGAAAAAAATTTTTTCCGGACGGAAAGCCAAGGGAAAAACCAAGAAATTTGAAAATCAAAAGGGGCCAAATATTGGGTTTTAGCTTCCCCAACCCCCTTGTTTTCCTTCCGTGCCCCCAGGTGATGATACCCTTTGTATTTGCCATGAAGTGATGGGACTGGATGCCAAGACCTTAGTTTTTTGAATGTTGAGCTTTAATTCAACTTTTTCACTCTCCTCTTTCACTTTCATCAAGAGGATCTTTAGTTCCTCTTCACTCTCTGCCATAAAGGTGGTGTCATCTGCATATCTGAGGTTATTGATATTTCTCCTGGCAATCTTGATTCCAGCTTGTGCTTCCTCCAGCCTAGCATTTCTTATGATGTACTCTGCATATAGGTTAAATAAGCAGGGTGACAATACACAGCCTTGACATACTCCTTTTCCTATATGAACCAGTTTGTTGTTCCATGTCCAGTTCTAACTGTTGCTTCCTGGCCTGTATACAGATTTCTCAAGAGGCATGTCAAGTGGTCTGATATTCCCATCTCTTTAAAAATTTTCCACAGTTTATTGTGATCCACACAGTCTAAGACTCTGGTATAGTCAATAAAGCAGAAATAGAACTGGAACTCTCTTTTCTGGAACTCTGTTTTTCTGGAACTCTTGCTTTTTTGATGATCCAGTGGATGTTGGGAATTTGACCTCTGGTTCCTCTGTCTTTTTTAAAATGAGCTTGAACATTTGGAAGTTCATGGTTCAGGTAATGCTGAAGCCTGTCTTGGAGAATTTTGAGCATTACTTTGCTAGAGTGTGAGATAAGTGAAATTTCTGGTAGTCTGAATGTTCTTTGGCATTGCCTTTCTTTGGGATTGGAATGAAAACTGACCTTTTTCAGGCCTGTGGCCACTGCTGTTTTCTAAATTTGCTGTCATGTTGAGTGCAGCACTTTCACAGCATCATCGTTTAAATTTGAAATAGCTCAAATGGAATTCCATCACTTCCACTAGCTCTGTTTGTTGTGATGCTTCCTAAGGCCCACTTGACTTCACATTCCAGGATGTCTGGCTCTAGGTGAGTGATCACTCTATGGTGATTATCCGGGTCAAGATCTTTTTGGTACAGTTCTGTGTCTTCTTGCCACCTCTTCTTAGTATCTTCTGCTTCTGTTAGGTCCATACCATTTCTGTCCTTTATTGAGCCCATCTTTGCATGAAATGTCCCCTTGGTATCTCTAATTTTCTTGAAGAAATCTCTAGTCTTTCCCATTCTATTATTTTCCTCTATTTCTTTGCACTGATCATGGAGGAAGGCTTTTTTATCTATCCCTGCTATTTTTTGGACAGCCCCCTAGACAACAGAGAGCTCTAAATGTGCTACTAAAACATAAGATGACGCTTTCTAAAGTGAATGAAAGAAGGATCAAGAGCAGTGAATGAAAAGTTAAAATTTTATCTCCTTTTCCTTCTGCCTCTGTAACTCAGCTTGCTCCTTGCAAAGTCTAGATCACATAGGTCTCAGAAAGTGGGGACTCACAATACTAGGAACTGGAGCTTATCTCACTCACCCTTGTCCTGCTCTTTGCAATTGCCCTAGCCCCTGCAAACCTGCTTAATCATGCCTGTCCATGTATAAAAACTCTGTAACCCCTTTGTTCAGGGCTCAGAGCTTGGAGTGTTAACTCCTCTGGGTTTGCCTGTGTTGATAAATCTGAGTCCTCCAACTCTCCGGGTGTGGTACTTGATTTCTCAAGTAGTGGTTTCTGCAACAATACCACCAGCACCATCTGAGAGGCCCTAAACCATTTATGAGAATACATGTGTGCTAAATCAATTTAGAAGTAAGAAATAATAAACACCCCTGAATCTCCTTCGTGCTTTAGTATGAAGCTTAATGACCAAGTACACTTCACTAGCCCAGTCTGAATGTGTAAAGAAATGAAACCTCTAGGGTTTCACTGGAAAGACAGAGCAGACTGACCCTGCCTGTGTTATGCTCTGGGTGACCGGTTAGCACTGAAACTCTAGAATAGAAAAACATGGGTTTATATTTTCAGGGACAAACCACAAAGAGAGTATCAAGGAAGATGGCCTCCTGTTTGACAGGTGGGAGCCCAGTTCTGAAGAGGAAGGAACACAATGGAAAGTTCAAAAAGGCAGGCCTTTGACTTGAGCAGTGAGTTTTCAAGTAGATATAACCTAAGACAAAAATGAAGATTAAAAAAACAAAACAAAACAGCTCCTTTCATTGCAATGAAAGGCCTAAGAGTGAGAAGCCCTGAAGAGGTGTCACTTGACTGTTTTTCATTTACACATGAAAGGTTGCTGCTTCAAGCTGAGTGTTAAACATGTCACCCCCGGAGGAGACGATTTCAATCTGGGGTCAAAGACAAGGCTTAATTACTTGGAGCTTTTTGTATAGCAAGATTTTATTAAAGTATAATAGAGATAGGGAAAGCTTCTGAGATAGACATCAGAAGGGGACAGAAAGAGTGTCCCCTTGCTAGTTTTTAGCAGGGTGTTTTATGTCCGTTGAGTGAGTGTGTGAGTGAAAGTTGCTTAGTGGCGTTTGACTCTTTGCACCTCATGGACTGTCCATGAAATTCTCTAGGCCAGAATACTGGAGTGGATAGCCTTTCTCTTCTCCAGGGGATCTTCCCAATCCAGGGATTGAATCCAGGTTCAATCTGCCACACTGCAGGCAGATTGTTTACCAGCTGAGCCACAAGGGAAGCCCAAAGCTATTAATCAGATAAGAGAGACACCTCAAGGCTGAGGGAGTTTCACCAGGCCTCCCTCTCCCACAATATGCATTTTTGAGATAGGATGGCATGAGGTGTGTCATCCCCTGGCCATAAAACAATTGACATGAATACTGGTTTGTTGAGCCATTATCAGCCCAAGGTTTGAGAAAAGAAAAAAAGTTAGTCTTAGGTGGAACCATTTTGAAGAAAGGCAGATTCCAAAGCAAATACATAGTTTCATTAACATAGCTTAAGAAAAACATTTCCATGAGAAAAATGCGTTGGCTAGCTCAAGGCAGAAATAGATATTGTCAATACAGAATTAAAAGAAGTCTGCATGCAAAAAAGGAAAAAAAGGTCTGCCACTTTCAGTTTATTTCCTCTTTCTGCTTGGGGACCTCTGGCCTTCCTGTCTGTTACCCTCCCACTGTAGCAGCAAATAGAACTAGGAATAAAAATCACACTGGATTACATATGAATTTTTATTGAGCAGTTTTTCTCACTACAGAGAGTTCACAGGCCACTAGTTACGATCTCAGAGTAAGAAGCTGGGCAGCAAATGTGGTTACCAAATGTCATCTGGTTCTTCATGAGAAAAGCTCACAAAACTAAATTAGGGAAAGAGAAAAATTTTAAAAATCTGCTACATTCTTATCAAGTTTATTCTGTGATCTCTATCATGTTCTCATTCCTTTTCTGTGGTGTTTCTACCCCTGCTCATGATTTTTATCAGTATTTTTACAGGTTAATAAAATGCAGTAGTTTTTTTTTTTTTTTTTAAAGTCAGTCATTTTGACTGTTTGTTACAGGCAGACTCAAATATCTGAATGTTTCCCTGATTGAGAACGAACCAGCAATATGCTAAATGGTTTGCACAAGAACACAAAATGTTGGGGACACCATAGCTTTTGTCTTTGTCACTAGATGGTGGTGTGTCCACTGGCCAGCTCTCTCTGACCACCTTTTTGGAACAATGACACAATATGGAGGTGGAGAGGAGAATTTTGCAATTAGATCTGTATTCATTTTACTTAACACTTTATGATTTCTCTTGGAACTATTTTTGAAATATGTATGTAACTGAAGAGTCTATAAAGGCAGTGACTTTTAGACACTGATATTCTGAAAGCACAGCAGAATAAATTGCATGGAAGGCATTCCCAACATAGTACATTAGACTCAGATAATTACTGTCTCAGGACTAACACAGTCATCATTTTATCATAGAGCTTCCAATATATTTAGTGCTTGTTCTGAAAATGTTAAGAGACATCCCAACTTCTACAAACTTAGACAAAACAAACCTTCCTCAATCTTTTAGTCAAATGTCATGACATTTTGCCAGGAGTTACAGATATTGAGAAGGCTGGAGCTCCATGTGACCTTCAGATTTTCTATGCTTTTCCCTTTGTCTCCAATGGAGAAGGCAGATCATTATCCCAAGGTTTTCAAGTAAAATACAGAAGCCCTCAGTACTCCCCACCCACAGATGCCTGTCCACAGCATCAGCACCTTATCTGTAGTGTCCTGGTCTTGATTCTGTTGCAGGATTTTCATCTTTTTCTCTAGAGGATTTTCACCACTAACAGATACAGTTTTGTCTTTGATTTCCTGAATACTCATTTCAAACTTTTTTTCCATTTCCAACTTCAATGATTATTCAATTAGCCTCTGAATGGACACCAAAATAGGAAGTATTTTAGAACTTTTAAGGTGAAAACACTTATAATATATATTAATATATATATACAATATAATAAAAAATATAATCCTGATCCTTTACTTTCAACTCATATGAAAAGAATTGTTTTTTAATTGAACTCATTGGTATCATTAAAGTGGGGACAAAAACATGACATCTCAATGAAGGAAGGGATTAATATGACTCAATTGGGCTTCTCTGGTGGCTCAGAGAGTAAAGAATCCACCTGCAATGCAGGAAACCTGGGTTCAATCCCTGGGTTGGGAAGATACCCTGGAGAAGGAAATGGCAACCCACTCTAATATTCTTGCCTGGAGAATCCCATGGACAGAGGAGCCTGGCAGGCTACCAGTCCACTGGGTAGCGAAGAGTCAGACACGACTGAGCAAACACACACATAGTGAGAAAATCAACCACAAAAGAAGGTCTTCCTCATTCACATCTTATCCCCTGTGGTCCCCTTCTCCTGCCTTCAATCTTTCCCAGCCTCAAAAGTCTTTCCCAGTGAGTCAGTTCTTTGCATCAGGTGGCCAAAATGCTGAACTTCAGCTTCAGCATCATCCCTTCCAATGAATATTCAGGACTGAACTCCTTTAGGATGGACTGGTTGGATCTCCTTGCAGTCCAAGGGACTCTCAAGAGTCTTCTCCAACACCACAGTTCAAAAGCATCCATTCTTCCATGCTCATTTTTCTTTATGGTGCAACTCTCACATCTACATGTGGCTACTGGAAAAACCATAGCTTTGACTAGATGGACCTCTGTTGGCAAAGGACTGCTCTGCTTTTAATACACTGTCTAGGTTTGTCATAGGTTTTCTTCCAAGGAGCAAGCATCTTTTAATTTCATGGCTGCAGTTGCCATCTGCAGTGATTTTGGAGCCCCCCAAAATAAAGTCTGTCACTGTTTCCATTGTTTCCCCATCTATTTGCCATGAAGTGATGGGTACCATGATCTCTGTTTTCTGAGTGTTGAGCTTTAAGTCAATTTTTTCACTCTCCTCTTTCACTTTCAAGAGGTTCTTCAGTCCCTTTTCACTTTTTGCCATATGGGTGGTGTCATCTGCATATTGTGGAGGTTATTGATATTTCTCCCAGCAATTTTGATTCCGGCTTTTGGTTCATCCAACGCAGAATTTCTCAT
Organism: Odocoileus virginianus; assembly: GCF_023699985.2. Classification (NCBI taxonomy): domain Eukaryota; kingdom Metazoa; phylum Chordata; class Mammalia; order Artiodactyla; family Cervidae; genus Odocoileus; species Odocoileus virginianus. The sequence goes on from NW_027224349.1 coordinate 614,824, forward strand.
GATATACTCTGCATATAAGTTAAATAAGCAGGGTAACAATATACAGTCTTGACATACTCCTTTCCCAATTTGGAAACAGTCCATTGTTTCATGCCTGGTTCTAACTATTGCTTCTTGACCTGCATACAGATTTCTCAGGAGGCAGGTCAGGTGGTCAGGTATCCCCATATCTTTCAGAATTTTCCACACTGTGTGTGATTCACACAGTCAAAGGTTTTGGTTTAGTCAATAAAGCAGAAGTAGATGTTTTTATGGAACTCTCTTGCTTTTTTGATGATTCAGTGGATGTTGGCCATTTTATCTCTGGTTCCGTTGCCTTTTTAAAATCTAGCTTGAAAGTCTGGAAGTTCATGGTTCACATATTGTTGAAGCCTTACTTGAAGAATTTTGAGTATTACTTGCCTAGCGTGTGAGATGAGTGCTATCATCAAGTAGTCTGAACATTCTTTGGCATTGTGTTTCTTGGGGTTAGAACAAAACTAACCTTTTCCAGTCCTGTGGCCTCTGATGAGTTTTCCAAATTTGTTGGCATATTGAGTGCAGCACTTTCCCAGCCTTTTTGGATTTGAAATATCTCATATGGAGTTCCATCACTTCCACTAGCTTTGTTCATAGTGATGATTTCTAAGGCCCACTTGACTTTGCATTCCAGGATAAGTGATCACACCATCATGGTTATCAGTGTCATTAAGATGTTTTTTGTATATTTTTTTTGCCACCTCTTCTTACTATCTTCTGTTAGGTCCATACTATTTCTGTCCTTTATTTTGCCCATCTTTGCATGAAATGTTCTCTTGACATTATTACAATGAATTATATAAAAATGTAATAATATAAATATTATAATGAACATAATAGAAGGCATTACTATAGGAATTATTACCTCTCAGAGGTGGAGCACTAATCTCAATTGGTTTCTTTTGTTTTTTATATTCCCATTTCTGTCAGATGGCTGCCACCATTGGTACTGAGTACCCATCTGAATGGGGTTCTCTGGTGATGGGTTTCTGATCATAACCTGCCCTCAACCCAGAGAAGTTCCACAAAGCAGGGACTGCTTGACTGCAGAATGCCCAGCCCCAAGGAAAGTACCCAGCATAGAAAAAGCTCTTGATCAAGCCACCCTAAATGAAGGCTTTCCACAATGATTTACAGTGGAATCAGCAAAATCATCCCTCTCACAATCTTTCTTCTGACAGCAATTCCTCCTGTCCTGAGTATGGTGACTTCACACTGCCTATAAGAGTCTTTGCACAGCTTTGTGGAAGGATATTTTCCCAGTGTTTGGAAACCACCAGTAGGGGGTTTTACTTGAGGAAGGGCACTCTGGTCCAAGGAGAAAAGGACTTGTCTACTGGGCAATGTATGGACAGCCGCTACATGGACAGCCTCTACCTGGTGGTAAGGGAAGGGGGAGCCTGCAGAAGAGAAGGAGAGAGAAAGTGGGCCACAGGAGGGGTTTAATGACCATTATTCCTTCAATGTCATCACTGTTCTGAAGACTGAACTATAACAGATTAACTGTCCTAATTTTTAAAGCATGAAGGAAGCAAAGAGACAGAAAGAAAAATAATATTGAATTTTATTACTGACATATCTCGTTAGTTAAGACAGAGGGAAACTCCTCCAGGTACTGGAAGGAGATGGGCCTGGCAGGCACAGAGGCTGTGACACTGTCCACGCAAGGCATGTCACCGGCCTGATGGATACTGTGTTTCCTGAACAGCCTGTTACACTCCATCCATCTATAAGAGGTACAAGTGAGTCTGTCCTAGCCCTCAGCAGCAGCAGGAGAAGAGAGGGTGGGGATAACTCCTTGCTGAGCACTGAAGTTTCAGACAAAGCAACTGGGCCAGCCCTTTCCTTACAGGGTTCCAGGAACTCACTGGAGCCACTTGCCAATGTATCTGCTTCTCAAAGTGTCCTTAGGAGATTCATTACAGATATTATTTGCTACCCAGTAGGGAAATCAGTCCAGTAACAGCAGAATTCATCTGACATGGTGAAAAGCATCTGAATTCTTTTTCAATAGCAGTGATTTAATAAAGTTAATGAAGTTGGTTCAAAGACTTCATAAAATATATTAAGCTCTTTAATTTACCTGTTCAAAGTACTAGACATTCAGACTTGAGGATGAAGTTCTCAAGGCAAAATAACAGGTTAACACACAAAGACTTTCTGGGAGATGGGATCAAGATGGTAGAGCAGTAGGTCGTGGAGCTCACCTTCTCCCACAAACACATCTCAAAACATCTGCACATGGAACAGTTCTCATAAAACATTACAAAACATTGGCAGACCACATGACACTTAACAAAAGGGCAACACAAGTCTAGGTAACTAGGTAGGATGAAAGAAAAAAGAAAAACCAAAAAGAGAAGGGAATTGAGAGGGTATCTGCAACCATGGCAGGGGCCTGTGAAAATGGAAAGGTTTCTTCACCCTGGAAACTGAGGCTCAGGCTTTTAAAGGCAGAACCAGGGAGACAGCCTGAGAGGTTACAGTGTGGTGCAAGGGACGAGCCAGGCAGTTCATGGGGTGGCAAAGAGTTAGCATGTGACTTAGTGACTGAACAATAACAGCTGATGGACACCTAGGTTATTTCAAGTTTCTAGATATTATGAATAAAGCTTATATATATGTATATATATATATATATATATATATATATATATATATATATATATACACCAAGCCATAAAGAAACTCAGAGCTGGTTGACACAACATCTCTATTGTTTAGTGAAGAAGGCTCTGAGGTCAAACAATCTAAGGCATGGTCAAAGCCAAGACAACAATTTCTAGTCTCTTAAGCTAATACTCTTTAATTTCCATTCTGTAACTAAGGAAGTGTTTCCTAAATCTGAAGCAATTGATGGAATCAGTACAATCCAAGAGTCACTTAACATTTTCACATTCCACAAAAGTGGGGAAAAAAAGCAAATATTTTAGAAGTCACTTATTTTAAATCTGAGGCAATTGTAACCTTCATAAATTAAAGATTCATTTCTGGGCTTAGCTCTGACTTTGCAATTGTTGTTGTTCAACAGTCACTAAGTAGGGGCCAGTTCTTTGGGAACCATGGACTACAGCACACCAGGCTTCTCTGTCCTTCACTGTCTCCTGAGTTTGCTCAAACTCATGTCCACTGAGTGGCTAAGGTCATTCAACCATCTCATCCTCTATTGCTCTCTTCTCTTCCTGCTTCAATCATTTCCTAAATTTGAAACTAGTTATCCTGAAATAATTAAAAAATGGGACACAGAACTTAAAAAAATCTTTGGTAAAAAAACATGGCACTATATTGTATCAGTGGCTTTATAAGAGAACAAAAAAGATGGGTTAATTTGTAGCTGTGTCACTTTTTATAACAATTGGTATGTTTTGCCAAAACTGAATGTTCTATATTTTGAAACAAGTTCTATATTTTGAAAAAAGTTCTACATATAAAAACAGAATTAATATTTAAACTTACATTCAAAAGATGGTTCAAATTTCTCATTATCCTTAAAAGTTAGCTTGTCTGGAATTGAAAATTCACTTTTGTCTTGAAGCTCTGCTCTTCTCTGATGAAGACTGGATGGGAAGAATAAAATACAAAAATGTGAAGCTTTAATAAAGTAATAAACAAGAGCAAAGGGTGATGAAATCCTTTTGTGACTCTAGAAAATGCTTTAGAAAATTAATTTATTGTGGACTCACAGTGATTAGGAGCTACCCTGCACCGGTCGCTCTCCATGCACCAGACATCATTCCAAACCATTAATACGCATTAACTCAGTCACTCTTCCACACTGCCTCATGCCATGAGTTGGGTACTACCATTGTTAATAAAGAATATCCTGGCACTCTCAAAGCAGTTCTGAGGGGGAATTTTTAAAAAAATTTTATTTTTAAATTAATTTATTTATTTTAATTGGAGGCTAATTACTTTACAGTATTGTAGTACATTGCCATACATTGACTACTTGACAATATTCTGGTGGTTTTTGCCATACACTGACATGAAGCAGCCATGGGTGCACATTTGTCCCCTATCCTAAACCCCAACCCCACATCCCTCCACACCCCATCCCTCTAGGTTTTCCCAGTGCACTGGCTTTGAGGGCCTGCCTTCATGCATTGAACTTGCACTGGTCATCTATTTTACATATGGTAATATACATGTTTCATGCTATTCTCTCAAATCATCCCACCCTCACCTTCTCCCACATAGTCCAAAAGTCCATTCTTTACATCTGCGTCTCTTTTGTGGTCTTGCATATGGGGTCATTGTTACCATCTTTCTAAATTCCATACATACGTGTTATATACTGTATTGGCATTTCTCTTTCTGACTTACTTCACTCTGTATAATAGGCTCCAGTTTCATCCACCTCATTAGAACTGACTCAAATGCATTCTTTTTTATGACTGAGTAATATTCCATTATGTATATGTACCACAACTTCCTTATCCATTTGTCTGCCAATGGACATCTAGGTTGCTTCCATGTCCTAGCTATTATAAACAGTGCTGCAATGAACATTGGGGTACATGTTTCTCTTTCAATTTTGGTTTCCTTGGTGTAAAGGCCCAGCAGTGGGATTGCTGGGTCATATAGGAGTTTCATTTCCAGTTTTTTAAGAAATCTCCACGCTGTTCTCCATAGTGGTTATACTATTTTGTATTCCCACCAACAGTGTAAGAGGTTCCCTCTTCTCCACACCCTCTCCAAGATTTATTGTTTGTAGACATTTTGATGGCAGTCAATCAGACTGGCATGAGATGGTATTTCATTGTCAGGTTTCTAAAATTAATTTTTTAAAATATATAATAATTGCTTTGAAGAATACTATTGTTTTCTTTTTCAACATGAATTAGCCATAGGTATACATATATCCCCTCCCTCTTGAACCTCCTCCCATTTCCCTCTCATTCCACCCCTCTAGCTGGATATAGAGATCCTGTTTGAGTTTCCTGACACATACAGCAAATTACTGTTGTCTGCCTATTTTACATACGGCAATGTAAGTTTCCACGTTACTCTCTCCACACATCTCAACCTCTCCTCTGCTCTCCCCATGTCCATAAGTGTGTTCTTTATGTCTGTTTCTCCATTTTGCAGCCCTACAAACAAATTTTTCAGTATCATTTTTCTAGATTCTGCATATATGCATTATATATATGCACATATATGCATTATATATAGGCATGTATGCACGATATCTATCCTTCTCTTTCTGACTTACTTCACTCTATATAATAGTTTCTAGGTTCATCCACCTCATTAGAACGGACTCAAATGCATTCCTTTTTATGGGTGAGTAATATTCCATTGTGTATATGTACTACAACTTCTTTACCCATTCATCTATCAGTGGACATCTAGGTTGCTTCCATGTTCTAGCTATTGTAAATAGTGCTGCAATGAACAATGGGATACATGTATCTTTTTCAATTTTGGTTTCCTCAGGGTATATGCCTAGGAGTGGGATTGCTGGGTCATATAGTGGTTTTATTCCTAGTTTTTTAAGGAATCTCCATACTATCTTCCATAGTGGCTGTATGAATTAACATTCCCACCATCAGTGCAAGAGTGTTCCCTTCTCGCAACACTGCCTCTAGCATTTATTGTTTGTAGACTTTTTGATAATGGCCATTCTGACCAGTGTGAGGTGATATCTCATTGTAGTTCTGATTTGCGTTTAATAATAAGTGGGGTTTAAAAATAAGTGGGGTTGAGCATCTTTTCAACTGTTTGCTAGTCATCTGTGTGTCATTGTTGGAGGAATGTCTGTTCAGGTCTTTTTCCCACTTTTTGATTGGCTTGTTTGTTTTTCTGGCTATTGGGTTGTATGAGCTGTTTGTATATTTTGGAATTAATCCTTTGTCAGTTGTTTCATTTGCTATTATTTTCTCCCATTCTGAGAATTTGTTCTCACCTTGGTTATAGTTTCCTTTGCTGTGCAAAAGCTTTTAAGTTAAAAAAATATGAAATGCTTCATGAATTTGCATGTTATCCTTGTGTAGGGGCAATGTTAATCTTCTCTGTATCATTTCAATTTTAGCATATGTGCTGCTGAAGTGAGCACTGCATTTGCAGATTTAGTACAGCTGCTTTATGTTTAATACCAAGTCTATTCAAGAAACTATGAAGATGCTTGTTAATACCTGAGTATATACATTATACATCATGTTTAGCGAACTAAACAGGAATTATTCATTTGCTAAAGCAGTCAGTAGTCTTTTTTTTCCTCCAGCCAATAATTCAGATGATTCTCAGAGATCACACATCCTATAATCTGATTGCATATTCTATCCTGCCAGGTGGTTTTTAACATCACTTAAAAAAGTGGAGCCAGCCATGGCTGAGAACACAGGAAGCTAATCAGCTTTGGCAGAGGCCAGGCCGAGAATGAGGTACTTATCAGGCCTTTTGCTCTGGAGGGATGGAGAGCGAGTACACAGAAAGGCTGTACTTGGACTTAGCAGATGAAGAATGTGACTTTCTGTTGGGACAGGGAGCAGTGACTGGGGACTGGCTCAGACCTATGGGGCAGGAGGAACCAGGACAAGCATGTTACAGATTGCGTGGATAACTTCTAAGGATTTCTACTGCCTTGAAAATGTATTCTATCATCCTTGCAAGCAGTGGAGTATGTGAAAATCATCCACAGATGATTTTACAGGAAATCAGAACAATTCTAGCATGAAAATGAAAGTGTAGTGATAATAACAGAACACACGACTCTCCATCCCATAGCCTCCACACCACCTGTGACCTGGGGGAGATGCCCTGCTCCCCAGTAGCGTGCAGTTCAGAGGCTCCCATGACTTCTCATACTCCCAGTTGCACTGTTACCCAGACTCTTTGAGGAGGAGGCTGGGATGAGGAGCAAGTGACCCCTGTCCAGAGTATCCACAAGCCTGTGTCTATAGTTCACCTTCCAGGTACATTTCTCTATCATGGCTTCTTGTGTGAGGGAGTGGCATGGAGGACAGTCATCAAGGCTGTGATCATTTTTGCGTGATCTTGAGACTATGCTGCTGGGCACTTCGGACACTACACTCTTGTCCCCTCCACATGAGCTTAACAGAGGATGCTGAGAGGTGACTCTGTCGTCCACAAAAGCACACCTCTTGGGAGTAGCTGCAGTGATGTTCTTGAGAATCCCTGGCAGTTACAGGGTAGGTGGACTGGACTGCCAACAGGCTCTTGGCATGGCACTGATGCAGCTTTCGATGGTAGTTCTGGAAAGTTTTTTCCAGGTTTTGTGCCTCCTGCTCCAGTTTTCTCACCCTATCCTTGGTACTGGGCTACAGACTCAAGTTCAGAATCAGGGGAACTGCCCTCTGTGCTGGCGTTTGGGTAACTGGGGTTCTTTGATGTAAGTGGGCCTGCTGTTGCTTCCTCTTTTCTCAGAGGATTTTTCAAGAAATCTCTGCTGATATTACCTTCATGAGCCCTAGTGCTCAGTAATGTGCTGATGGAGCAATTTTGAAGATAGTGCTTCGGGTTGCGGTTCACTTCATTTTCTACTGCTGTGGGTCAGAAACAGATAGTGTGAGACAGGAAGGGAAAAGATACAGAATCAAACTGAAAGGTTTTGGGAATTTTTTTGTTGAAAAATAAATTAGCATGTTAATAGTTTGTAGGAAGTGATCAAGATGGTGGAGTCATAAGACATGAACTCACTTACGTGCACAAATACGTCAACAATACATCTCTGTGTGGAATGATTCTCACAGGATATGTACCGAACACTGGCAGAAGAGCTCAGGTCTCCAAAAGGGCAAAATAATCTCCATGGAACCAAGCTAGTCCTAAAGAAGAACAAAAGAAAGTGACGAAGAATCTGGGAGCGGATCTGCATCCTCAGGAAGGAGCTGTGAAAGAGGCAAGGTTTCTGCACTCCAGGAGATCAGCCAAGACGGGAGTGAGCTCCAAAGCCTTGGAGGAGAACACAGCCTCTGGTGTGCAGCAGCTGGGAGGGAGAGACCTGCACAAAAGGTCAGCACCACTGCTATACTCCCCAGCCCTAGACATGGGTCCACCCATGTAGGCAGGAGCTGGGTGTTGAAGTTTGCACTTCAGAGATTAGACCCACGGAGATGGCTAAGGTGGGCTGTGTGGAAACAGCCTGAAGGGGCAGGAGTCTTGGTGTAGTCGCTCCTGAGGGTGTACATGGAGGAAGCTTGGGCCACCGAAGAGGCCAGGTGCTGTTGGGGTGTGTTAGGGGAGTGGTGGGACACACCACTGCAGCTTTTTCTGCTGTACACACTCTCAGGCAGCATGACACGGCCCATAGGAGCTCCAGGACGACTCAGGAGTGTAGCAATTGCCATCTGCATGCCATAGGCCTCAGGTTGGTTCTGAGACTCTGCTGCTACCTGCTCCCCACCCTAAACTACAGAAGCAGTCTCGAACTGTTGCCACTGCCACTCTCCCAAGCTCCAGGAGTGGTCTCAAGCTGCCTGCAATCCCATCACGTGCTCTGGGGTGTGTGTGTAAGATCCTCCACCAATGCTGAAAATTTCAGGACTGGGCACCAGCCACCGTATCTACACACCTGGATTATAAGTGTAAAATGACCATGGCCGGCACACACTGAGCAAAGAAGTCACAGATTCAAACCAAAAACAGCCTTCATGCAAAACAAACATTTAACCTAAAGAAGCTACACAGGTACACTTCTACATACAAATAGTCCCCCAAGACCACAGTAGATATAGTTCTCTTCTGTAAATTCAGGAGAGAAAATTAAGTAAAATGAAGCAGAGGAATCACCCCTAATTGGGTGATTAGACCAAGATAACTCCCCTGAAAGAACAAACAATGAAACAGACCTCTTGAGTCTAACAGCACAGATTTCAAAAAAGCACAGTGAAAACACTAAAGAAATTAAGAAAAAGTTATCAGTAAAAATTCAGAGTACTGTAAAAAGGGACCAGAAACTATAAAGGGGAAGGAAGAAAATGATAAAACTCATTTGCTGAGATGAAAACCAAACTAAAGGCAATGAATATGTATGAATAATGCAGAAAAACTGGCAATTCCCTAATGGTGCAGTGGTTAAGACTCCATGCTTTCACTGCTGAGGGTGGGTTCAATCCCTGGTTAGGGAACTAAGATCCTGCAATTCATGTGGCATGGCCAAAACAAAATAAATAATTCAGAAGAATCAGTAAGTGCCCCAGAAGAGAGAATAATGAAGATCACTCATTCAAGACAGCAAACAGAAAGCCAAATTAAAAAAAAAATAAAATGTAATCTATGTATGAGACCTGCTGCTGCTACTGCTAGGGGACAATAAAAAGCATGCCAATGTATACATAATAGGGATTCCAGATGCGAAAGAAAAAGATAAAAATTTTGTTTGAAGAAGTTATGACTGAAAACTTCCCAAACCTGAAGATGTAGACATGTATCCAGGTGCAGGAAACACAGAGGGTTCCACACAAGGTAAACCTAAAGAGACCTACATCAAGACATATTATAATAAAAACAGCAAAAGTTAAAGACAGTGTGATAACAGCAGCAAAAGAAAGAGAATTAATTATAAGGGAACCACCATAAAGCAATCAGCTGATCTCTCTACAGAAATCTTGCAGCCCAAAATGGAGTGGCAAGAGATATTCAAAGTACTTTAAAGGCAAAATCTGCAACCCAGGACACTTGGCATGCATGCATACTCAGTTGTTCAGTCATATCTGACTCTTTGAGACCTCATGGGCTATAGCCCACTAGGCTCCTCTGTCCATGGGGTTTTCCAGGCAAGAATACTGGAGTGGGTTGCCATTTCCTCCTCCAGGGATCTTCCCAACCCAGGGATCAAACCTACATCCCTCCTGTATTACAGGCAGATTCTTTACCACTGAGCCATCTGGGAAGCCTCAATAAACAGTATAGAAATTTTAAATAATTTCTAAGAAAGTAATGATAATCACAATGAATAGCAGTGAAATGAACATAAAGATGTAAAAGAGGACATAAAAATTAAAATGAGGGAAGAGTGTAAGAAAATGTAGATTCCCCCCTACTTCCTAGAATGTGTTTGAGTCTAAGGCAAGTAGGTAAAGAATGGAAACAGGATATCTATAAAACAAGAAACATACAACAGATTCACAAAAACCAAAAACAAGACAATGTAACTATAATAAAAAAATATTCATCATGTCACACAAAGTAAAACAAAAAGAAATGGACAAAGAAATATAAAATCAATGGGAAAACATTTCCTAAAATGGCAATATACTATTGCTGTTCAGTCTCTCAACTCTGTCTGACATTCTGTGACCCCCATGGACTGCAGCATGCCAAGCTTCCCTGTTGATCATCAACCCGTGAAGCTTGCTCAAACGCAAGTCCATTGAGTCAGTGATGCCATCCAACTGACACTGTCTCTCATCCTCTGTCGTCCCCTTCTCCTCCTGCCTTCAATCTTTCCAATCATCAGGCCGTTTCTAATAAGTCAGCCATTTGCATTGGGTGACTGAAGTACTGAGCTTCAGCTTTAGTATCAGTTTTCCAATAAATATTCAGGGTTGATTTCCTTTAGGAATGACTGCTTTGATTTTCTTGCAAGTGACTCTCAGGAATCTTCTCCAACACCACAGCTTAGTGTCAATTCTTCAGCATTCTTGATGGCTCAACTCTCACATCCATACATGACAATTAGAAAAACCACAGCTTTGACTAGACAAACAGATCTTTTTTGGCAAAGTATTGTCTCTGCTTTTAATATGCTGTCTAAGTTTGTCATAGGTTTTCTTCCAAGGAGCAAGTGTCTTTTAATTTCATGGCTGCAGTCACATCCACAGTGATTCTGGAGCCCAAGAAAATAAAGTCTGTCACTGTTTCCATTGTTTCCCCAACTATTTGCAATGAAGTGATGGGACTGGATGCCATGATCTTTGTTTTTGGAATGTTGAATTTTAAGCCAGCTTTTTCATTCTCCACTTTCACTTTCAACAAGAGATTCTTTAGCTCTTCTTTGCTTTCCACCATATGGGTGGTGTCATCTGCATATCTGAGGTTACTGATATTTCTCCCAGCAATCTTGATTCCAGTATGTGACTCATCTAGCCCAGCATTTAACATGATGTACTCTGAACACAAGTTAAATAAGCAGGGTAATAATATATAGTCTTGACATATTCCTTTCCCAATTTTGGAAACAGTCCATTGTTACATACCTGGTTCTAAGTGTTTCCCCTTGAGCTGCATACAAATTTCTCAGGAGGTAGGTAAGATGGTCTCTATTCCTATTTCTTTGAGAATTTTCCACAGTTTATTCTGATCCACAGAGTCAAAGGCTTTAGTGTAGTCAGTCAGTTCAGTTGCTCAGTCGTGTGTGACTTTGCGACCCCAAGAACTGCAGCACGCCAGGCCTCCTTGTCCATTATCCAACTCCCAGAGTCTACCCAAACCCATGTCCATTAAGTTGGTGATGCCATCCAACCATCTCATCCTCTGTCATCCCCTTCTCCTCCTGCCCTCAATCTTTCCCAGCATCAGGGTCTTTTCAAATGAGTCAGTTCTTCACATCAGGTGGCCAAAGTATTAGAGTTTCAGCTTCAACATCAGTCCTTCCAATGAACACCCAGGACTGACCTTTAGGATGGACTGGTTGGATCTCATTGCAGTCCACAGGACTCTCAAGAGTCTTCTCCAACACCACAGTTCAAAAGCATCAATTCTCCAGTGCAAGAGCTTTCTTTATAGTCCAACTCTCACATCCATACATAGGATAGTCAAGGAAGCAGAAATAGAGGTTTCCTGAAATTCTCTAGCTTTTCTATGATCTAATGGATGTCAGAAATTTGATCTCTGGTTCCTCTGCCTTTTCTAAAACTTTGAACATCTGGAAGTTCATGGTTCTTGTATCACTGAAGCCTGGCTTGGAAAATTTTGAGCATTACTTTATTAGCATATGAGATGAATGCAATTGTGCAGTAACTTGAGTACTTTTTGGCACTGCCTTTCTTAGGGATTGGAATGAAAACTGACCTTTTCCATTACTGTTGGCCATTGCTAAATTTTCCAAATTTGCTGGCATATCGAGTGCAGCACTTTCACAGCATCATCTTTAGGATTTGAAATTGCTTATCTGGAATTCCATCACCTCCACTAGCTTTGTTTGTAGTGATGCATCCTAAGACCCACTTGACTTCTCATGTCAAGATGTCTGGTTCAAATTAAGCCTGCAGTTTGCAATAAGGAGTTCATAATCTGAGCCACACTCAGCTGCAGGTCTTGTTTATGCTGATTGTATAGAGCTTCTCCATGTTTGGCTGCAAAGAATATAATAATATGATTTCAGTAATGACCATCTGCTGATGTCCATGGGTACAGTCATCTCTTGTGTTGTTGGAAGATGGTGTTTGCTATGACCAGTGCATTCTCTTGGCAGAACTCTGTTAGCCTTTGCCTTTCTTCATTTTGTACTCCAAGACCAAACTTGCCTATTACTCCAGGTATCTCTTGACTTCCTACTTTTGCATTCCAGTCCCCTATGATGAAAAGGACATTTTTTTTTTTTTTTTTTTTTGGTGTTAGTTCTAGAAGGTCTTGTAGGTCTTCATAGAACTGTTCCATTCAACTTCAGCTTCTTAGGCATTAGTGATTGGGGCATAGTGAATCCATAGATGGATTACTGTGGATTACAGTTGGATTACTGTGATATTGAATGGCTTGCCTTGGAAATGAACTGAGATCACTTGAGCGTTTTTGAGATTGTACCCTTTTACTGCATTTCAGGCTCTTTTTGTTGACTATGAGAGCAATTACATTTCTTCTAAGGGATTCTTGCCCACAGCAATAGATGGTCATCTGAATTAAGTTTGCCCATTTTAATCCATTTTAGTTCACTGATCCCTAAAATTTCGATGTTCACTCTTGCCATCTTCTGTTTGACCACTTCCAATTACCTTGAATCATGGAGCTAACATTCAAGTTCCTATGCAATACTGCTCTTTACAGCATTAGGCTTCACTTTTAATCACCAGGCACATCCACAACTGGGCATTGTTTCCAATTTGGCTCGGACTCTTCATTCATTTTGGAGCTATTACTCAGCTCTTCTCCAGTATCATACTGGGCACCAACCAACCCAGGGACCTTATCTTTCAGTATTGTGTCTTTGCATTTTCATATTGTTCATGGGTTCCAAGGCAAAAATGTGGAGTTAGTTTGCCGTTACCTTCTCAAGTGGACCATGTTTTGTCAGAACTCTCCACCATGACCCCTTCATCTTGGGCGGCCCTACATGGGATGGCTCATAGATTCACTGAGTTACACAAAATTGTTATCCATGTGATCACTTTGGTTAGTTTTTGTGGTTGTGGTTTTCATTCTGCCTGCCTTCTGATGAAAGCAAAACAATCAGTTCAGTTCAGTTCAGTTCAGTTCAGTCACTCAGACTCAAGTCTGACTCTTTGCAACACCATGGACCGCAGGATGCCATACCTCCCTGTCCATCACCAACTTCAGCAGTCAACTCAAACTCATGCCCATTGAGTCAGTGATGCCATTCAACCATTTTATCCTCTGTCAGCCCCTTCTCCTCTTGCCTGCAATCATTCCCAGCATCAGGGTCTTTTCAAATGAGTCAGCTATTCACATGAGGTGACCAATGTACTAGAGTCTCAGCTTCAGCATCAGTCCTTCCAATAAATATTCAGGACTGATCTCCTTTAGGATGGACTGGTTGGATCTCCTTGCAGTCCAAGGGACTCTCAGCAGTCTTCTCCAACACCACAGTTCAAAAGCATCAATTCTTTTGCTCAGCTTTCTTTACAGTCCAACTCTCACATCCATACATGACTGGAAAAAATCATAGTCTTGATGAGATAGACCTTTGTTGGCCAAGTAATGTCTCTGCTTTTTAATATGCTGTTTAGGTTGGTCATAACTTTTCTTCCAAGGAGTAAGTGTCTTTTAATTTCATGGCTGCAGTCACCATCTGCAGTGATTTTGGAGCCCCCCAAAATAAAGTCTGCCACTGTTTCCACTGTTTCCCCATCTATTTGCCATGAAGTGATGGGACCAGATGCCATGATCTTTGCTTTCTGAACACTGAGCTTTAAGCCAACATTTTCACTCTCCTCTTTCACTTTCATCAAGAGGCTCTTTAATTCTTCACTTTCTGCCATAAGGGTGGTGTCATCTACATGTCAGAGATTATTGATATTTTCCAAGTAATCTTGATTTCAGCTTGTGCTTCATTCAGCCCAGTGTTTCTCATAATTTACTCTGCATATAAGTTAAATAAGCAGGATGACAATATACAGCCTTGATGTACTCCTTTTCCTATTTGGAACAAGTCTGTTGTTCCCTGTCCAGTTCTAACTGCTGCTTCCTGACCTGCATACAGGTTTCTCAAGAGGTAGGTCAAGTGGTCCAGTATTCCCACCTCTTTCAGAATTTTCCACAGTTTATTGTGATCCACACAGTCAAAGGCTTTGGCATAGTCACTAAAGCAATAATAGGTGTTTTTCTGGAACTGTGTTGCTTTTTTGATGATCCAGCAGATGCTGGGAATTTGATCTCCGGATCCTCTGCCTTTTCTGTAACCAGCTTGAACATCTGGAAGTTCACAGTTCATGTATTGCTGAAGCCTGGCTTGGAGAATTTTGAGCATTACTTTATTAGCATGTGAGATGAGTGCAATTGTGTGGTAGTTTGAGCATTCTTTGGCATTGCCTTTCTTTGGGACTGGAATGAAAACTGACCTTTTCCAGTCCTGTGGCCACTGCTGAATTACCCAAATTTGCTGGCATATTGAATGCAGCACTTTCACAGCACCATCTTTTAGGATTTGAAATAGCTCAACTGGAATTCCATCACCTCCACTAGCTTTGTTCGTAGTGATGCTTCCTAAGGCCCACTTGACTTCACATTCCAGGATATCTGGCTCTAGGTGAGTGGTCACACCATGGTGATTATGGGTCAGAAAGATCTTTTATATACAGTTCTGTGTATTCTTGACACCTCTTCTTAATATCTTCTGCTTCTGTTAGGTCCATACCATTTCTGTCCTTTATTGAGCCCATCTTTGCATGAAATTTTCCCTTGGTATCTCTACTTTTCTTGAAGAGATCTCAAGTGTTCCCCATTCTATGGTTTTTCTCTATTTCTTTGCACTGATCACTGGGGAAGGCTTTATCATCTCACATTGCTATTCTTTGGAAATCTTCATTCAAATGGGTTTATCTTTCCTTTTCTCCTTTGCTTTTCACTTCTCTTCCTTACACACCTATTTGTAAGACCTCCTCAGGCAGCCCTTTTGCTTTTTTGCATTTCTTTTTCTTGGGGATGGTATTGCTCCATGTCTCTTGTACAATCTAACAATAGTCACCTTTAATGTGAATGGAATGAATGCTCCAAATAATAGACAGAAAGTGGTAGATTGGTTAAAAAAGAAAAAAAGAGCTTACAATATGCTGCTAGTAGAGACCCACTTTAGGACAAGGGACACAGACTGAAAATGGGGAGATATAAAAAAGTTATTTCATTCAAACAGAAATAACAAGAAAGCAGGGGTCACAATACTTATAGCAGACAAAGCATACTTTAAATCAAATGCCAAAAAGAAAGATCATGAAGGACACTTTACAAAGATAAAGGATCAATACAAGAAGGCTATTTTACATGAGTTTAAATATATACACCTAAATTGAAATCATTCCAGTCATCTTTTCTGACCACAGTGCAGTAAGATTAGATCTCAATTATAGGAAGAAAAAATTATTAAAAATTCAAACATATGGAGGCTAAACAACACGCTTCTGAATAACCAACAAATCATAGAAGAAATCAAAAAAGAAATCAAAATATGCATAGAAATGAATGAAAATGAAAACACAACAACCCAAAACCTATGGGACACTGTAACAGCAGTGCTAAGGGGAAGATTCATAGCATTACAGGCCTACCTCAAGAAACAAGAAAAAAGTCAAATAAATAACCTAACTCTACACCTAAAGCAACTAGAGAAGGAAGAAATGAAGAACCCCAGGGTTAGTAGAAGGAAAGAAATCTTAAAAATTAGGGCAGAAAAAAATGCAAAAGAAACTAAAGAGACCATAGCAAAAATCAACAATGCTAAAAGCTGGTTTCTTGAAAAAATAAACAAAATTGACAAACCATTAGCCAGACTCATTAAGAAACAAAGGGAGAAGAACCAAATTAACAAAATTAGAAACGAAAATGGAGAGATCACAACAGACAACACTGAAATACAAAGGGTCATAAGAGACTACTACCAGCAGCTCTATGCCAATAAAATGGACAACTTGGAAGAAATGGACAAGTTCTCAAGAAACCCATCACAAGCAAGGAAATTGAAACTGTAATCAGAAATCTTCCAGCAAACAAAAGCCCAGGACCAGATGGCTTCATAGCTGAATTCTACCAAAAATTTAGAGAAGAGCTAACACCTATCTTACTCAAACTCTTCCAGAAAATTGTGGAGGAAGGTAAACTTCCAAACTCATTCTATGAGGCCACCATCATCCTAATACCAAAACCAGACATAGATGCCACAAAAAAAGAGAACTACAGGCCAATATCACTGATGAACATAGATGCAAAAATCCTTAACAAAATTCTAGCAAACAGAATCCAACAACATATTAAAAAAATCATACATCATGACCAAGTGGGCTTTATCCCAGGAATGCAAGGATTCTTTAATATCCGCAAATCAATCAATGTGATACACCACATTAACAAATTGAAAGATAAAAACCATATGATTATCTCAATAGATGCAGAAAAAGCCTTTGACAAAACTCAACATCCATTTATGATTAAAACTCTCCAGAAAGCAGGAATAGAAGGAACATACCTCAACATAATAAAAGCTATATATGACAAACCCACAGCAAGCATTACCCTCAATGGTGAAAAATGGAAAGCATTTCCCCTGAAATCAGGAACAAGACAAGGGTGCCCACTCTCACCACTACTATTCAACATAGTTTTGGAAGTGTTGGCCACAGCAATCAGGGCAGAAAAAGAAGTAAAAGGAATCCAGATAGGAAAAGAAGAAGTGAAACTCTCGTTTTTGCAGATGACATGATCCTCTACATAGAAAACCCTAAAGACTCTACCAGAAAATTACTAGAGCTCATTAACGAATATAGTAAAGTTGCAGGATATAAAATTAACATACAGAAATCTCTTGCATTCCTATATACTAACAATGAGAAAACAGAAAGAGAAATTAAGGAAACAATACCATTCACCATTGCAACAAAATGAATGAAATACTTAGGAGTATATCTACCTAAAGAAACAAAAGACTTATACATAGAAAACTATAAAACACTGATGAAAGAAATCAAAGAGGACACAAACAGATGGAGAAATATACCGAGTTCATGGGTTGGAAGAATCAATATTGTCAAAATGGCTATACTACCCAAAGCAATCTATAGATTCAATGCAATCCCTATCAAGCTACCAACGGTATTTTTCACAGAACTAGAACAAATAATTTCACAATTTGTATGGAAATACAAAAAACCTCGAATAGCCAAAGTAACCTTGAGAAAGAAGAATGCAACTGGAGGAATCAACCTGCCTAACTTCAGACTATACTACAAAGCCACAGTCATCAAGACAGTATGGTACTGGCACAAAAACAGAAAGATAGATCAATGGAACAGAATAGAAAGCCCAGAGATAAGTCCACAAACCTATGGTCACCTTATCTTCGACAAAGGAGGCAAGGATATACAATGGAAAAAAGCCAACCTATTCAACAAGTGGTGCTGGGAAAACTGGTCAATCACTTGTAAAAGAATGAAACTAGAACACTTTCTACACCATACACAAAAATAAACTCAAAATGGATTAAAGATCTAATTTTAAGACCAGAAACTATAAACCTCCTAGAGGAGAAATAGGCAAAACACTCTCCGACATAAATCACAGCAGGATCCTCTATGACCCACATCCCAGACTTTTAGAAAAAAAAGCAAAAATAAACAAATGGGACCTAATGAAACTTAAAAGCTTTTGCACAACAAAGGAAACTATAAGCAAGGTGAAAAGACAGCCCTCAGATTGGGAGAAAATAATAGCAAATGAAGCAACAGACAAAGGATTAATCTCAAAAATATACAAGCAACTCCTGCAGCTCAATTCCAGAAAAATAAATGACCCAATCAAAAAATGGGCCAAAGAACTAAACAGACATTTCTCCAAGGAAGACATACAGATGGCTAACAAACACATGAAAAGATGCTCAACATCACTCATTATCAGAGAAATGCAAATTAAAACCACAATGAGGTACCATTACACACCAGTCAGGATGGCTGCTATCCAAAAGTCTATAAGCAATAAATGCTGGAGAGGGTGTGGAGAAAAGGGAACCCTCTTACACTGTTGGTGGGAATGCAAGCTAGTACAGCCTGTATGGAAAACAGTGTGGAGATTTCTTAAAAAGCTGGAAATAAAACTGCCATATGACCCAGCAATCCCACTTCTGGGCATACACACCGAGGAAACCAGATCTGAAAGAGACATGTGTACCCCAATGTTCATCGCAGTACTATTTATAAGAGTCAGTACATTGAAGCAACCTAGAAGTTCATCAGCAGACAACTGGATAAGAAAGCTGTGGTACATATACACAATGGAATATTACTCAGCCATTAAAAAGAATACATTTGAATCAGTTCTAATGAGGTGGATGAAATTGGAGACTATTATACAGAGGGAAGTAAGCCAGAAAGAAAAACTCCAATACAGAACACTAATGCATATATATGCAATTTAGAAAGATGGTAATGATAACCCTGTATGTGAGACAGCAAGAGAGACACAGATGCACTGAAGTCTTTTCGACTCTGTGGGAGAGGGCCAGGGTGGGATGATTGAGATAATGGCATTCAAACATGTAAATTATCATATGTGAAATGAATCGCCAGTCCAATTTGGATGCATGATACAGGGTGCTTGGGTCTGGTGAACTGGGATGACTCAGAGGGATGGATGGGGAGGGAGGTGGAAGGGGCATTCAGGATGGGTAACACGTGTACAACCATGGATGATTCATGTCAATATATGGCAAAACCAATACAATATTGTAAAGTAAATAAATAAATAAAACTGAAAAAGAATAAAAAGTAAATATTTCCCAGTTCCCACGAACCGGAAACTCACTTAATTTTTCTTCTATTTAGAATTGTTTGGTTTGTAAACACTTGTTATTGTTAACTTGTTATACTGTTATACACACACACACACACACACACACACACACAAAGAAGGAGGTCCAACTTCAAGAATTCAGTTCTGAGTCACGTACAGCAAAGCAAAAGGCATCTGCTTACAAAAGAGGTTGTATTAAAATTGGAATTTTCACAGATGAAACATGGCAGACTCACATGGCTAGATGGCTAAATGTTATACTTGCAGAAAAAGCAATTTCTAATTACTTTTGAAATTGGACAAGCCAATTTCTAAATTATTTTTCCCTGTCTAAAATTTGTATTTCAAAAAGACAGCAGAGACAAGCTTCCAAGAAAGGCCAGAGAAGATACTCGTATCTCAAAAATACAGACAAGTTCTCCCTAGGATTGTGCTTCCCTGAAAGCTCTGTTGATAAAGAATCCAATTCCAATGCAGGAGGCCTTGGTTTGACTCCTGCATTGGGAATATGACTTTCTAGGATGACTTTTTTCCCCTTTTATTATTTACAATATTCATAAGAGGCACAGGGAAGGTTTTGAGAGTGCTGAAAAGATTTTTGGAACCACCTTTCTGGTCCCGTATAGACTAGTTTATAAACTTGGTTTGTAAACCAAGGACAGTTTTTTTCCCCCTCCTTTCTCAAAAGAACTGGGTGGCCTCCCCAATAAGGACTGACACATCTATCCATCCCATATGGGAAAGCTTCAACTCTCCTTCTCTAACCTCTTCTAGGCTCTCTGGACTCTCTGGAAGGCCCAAGGGCAACATCCATACTCCCACAACAAAGAGGCCAATGTAACAGGAAAATAGAGAAGACTGAGCAATCTGCCCTGTGACCCACTGGCACGGTCCCCAGAAAGGAGTCAAAATGAGAAGATGCCACCAACTTGGGCAGCAGCTACTGAGGTCCAGTGAGCAGTGGGGCCTTTGAAATACACCAAAGAGTAATCCTAGCCAGAGTTCCTCAGTTGCTTCCATAGCCACTGGCCTGTTTTCAGAGGGCATGAGAAGAAAGAAACAAGAACCACAAAGGAAGCTTTAGAGGAAGCAGTACCAGATGTCTGCTCATCACTAAAGTAACCAGAATAAAACAAATCCTAATGGCACCCCACTCCAGGACTCTTGCCTGGAAAATCCCATGGATGGAGGAGCCTGGTAGGCTGCGGTCCATTGGGTTGCTTGGACATGACTGAGCGACTTCACTTTCACTTTTCACTTTCACACATTGGAGAAGGAAATGGCAACCCACTCCAGTGTTCTTGCCTTGAGAATCCCAGGGACGGGGGAGCCTGGTGGGCTGCCATCTATGGGGTTGCACAGGGTTGGACACGACTGAAGTGACTTAGCAGCAGCAGCAACCAGTCTGAAAGTCACACTAACATGGCTTCTAAGTCCCATTAGACTGGTGACCTTTCTCCAAAACATCTATAAAGGGAGTTTCCTTCCTCATGCAGAATGCCCCAAATCGGAGACACAGCCCCACAGATGGGAGCCAAATCTCCCCAGAATGTACAAGGTGCAAGATAACTGTGGGAGTCTGATGTCAAGCTGTTCTGGGGAAAATATTATTTGAGCATTTAATTTACAAAAGAGAACTGTTGCTATTAGAGACACAGTCAACTTGCTCCCCACTGTCAAAATTACCTGGGGCTCCTGAAGGGGAAATTAGAATTGGATGCTTCAAATCCATGGGAACGCCCCCCAAACCCCCGCAGTCCTGCAAGCCTGTTTATTATTACTGCTTTGTAATGTACTCCTTGACTGCCAGATTCATTAACTGTGAACCATTCAACAGTTATTGTTCTTCTGATCTTAACATATCTAACGTGCACCCCAAATATGTTTCCTTTGAAACAGATGAAATATTTCCCACTTTTATAAGTTGTATAACACCAAACACAGGAGATGCAGACAAATTCCAACAAAAACAGCACAGATTCCAGCATCAATGCATCCAGACAAACCAATTCCCAGATAGGGTAATAAATTTACCATATAAAAAATAATTTCCAACTAGGTTACCCACCCCCACAAGAACTGCTCACAAATGAGGCAATTCCAACTGGACTAGTTCCCAAATCTACTAAATAGTTTTATCCTTCAAATGAGCTAATTCCAACTAGAGTGGGTTTGCCCCATGAGGACTAGTTCCCAATGAAATGGTTCAGGGTAGAGTCCATCAACAACTCCCCTCTGCAAATTGGTACCCAACCAAATTGGCTTATCCCATAAAGGAAAAGCACACACTGATTAAACAGAAAAAAATGGTCCCTGTGCACACCAAAGCAACTTAAACAAAAAGACACAAAACAAGTGAACTGGTTGAACCAGGTATTGAACTGGGTAAACGTAACCTCAACAAAATTGAGTACATAGAATCTAGAAGTTTGTCAGCTCCTTGGCTCAAATGTGAAGCACTAGGAGCAGTCAGTGCCACTTTAGGGAATCTTCAAGGAAGGAACCTCAGGAAAACAAATGGTCCTGGCAGCTGCTAGGGTCTTGCCCCAATATTACTTGATTGGGGCCAGTTATTGACAAGCAGCAAGGCTCCTGGTTGGATAAGCCAAATAGTTACTTAGTCAAGTCTTGCTCTGCTTGCCACACAATAGGACAATAAATCAAAGAGATGAGGTGCTGAGGCAAGAAATATACTTTAATTGGGGAAATGGCAAGAAGATGGCAAGCAAGTGCCTCAAAATGACCATTTAATTGGGATCTGGATGCCAGATTTTTTTACAAGTCAGAGAGAGAAAAGCAAAGAGGAACTTAAGTCAAAAGGCAGATGAGAGAGAGAAAGAAAGTGGGGAATTAAACTGAAAGGGTCTTCAGTCTTGTAAAACATTTCCAAGGGGATCTTGAGCCTTTAAAAGGGGTGTTACTACCCCTGTTACACTACTGGACACATAATCAAAACAAAAAATCAATAGGCAGACACAAGTCTTAAATGATGCATTAGATGAGATGGATCTCATTGATATATTCAGGACGTTCCATCCAAATGCAGAAGAATACACCATCTTGTTAACTGCACCTGGAACATTCTCCAGGACGACCACATTCTGAGTCACAAATCAAACCACGGTAAATTTAAGAAAATTGAAACTGTATCAAGCATTTTTCCTGACCACAACACTATGAGACTAGATATCAATTACAAGAAAAAAAATACTGTAAGAAACACAAACACATGGAGAGAATCTCAATAAATCCAGAAGAAGCCTTTCACACAATTCATCTCCCATTTATGATTTAAACTTTTCAAAAAATGTACATAGAGGGAACCTACCTCAACATAATGAAGCCCACATGTCATAAGCCCACAGCAAACATTATTCTCAATGGAGAAAAAGTGAAAGCACTCCCTCTAAGATCAGGAACAAGAAAAGGGTGTCCATGTTCACCACTACTGTTCAAATAGTTTTGGAACACCTAGTCACAGTAATCAGAGAAGAAAAAGAAATAAAAGGAATCTAGATAGGAAAAGAAGCAGCAAAGCTCTCATTGTTTGCAGATGACATGATCCTCTACATATAAACCATACAACCATATGTTTTATAAACCATATAAAACATACAGAAAATTACTAAAGCTAATCAGTGAATTTAGCAAAGTTGCAGGATACAAAATCAATACATAGAAATCTCTTGCATTTCTATACACTAACAATGAAAAATCAGAAAGAGAAATTAAGGAAACAATCCCATTCACCACTGCAACAAAAAGAATAAAATATCTAGGAATAAACCTACTTAAGGAGACAAAAAAACTGTATACAGAAAATTATAAGACACTGATGAAAGTAATCAAAAAGTGTCATAAACAGATGGCGAGGTATTCCATGTTCCTGGAGGAAAAATCAATATTGTGAAAATGACTACAATACCAAATGCAATTTACAGATTCCGTGTGATCCCTGTCAAATTACCTATGGCATTTTTCACAGAATTAGAACAAAAAATTTCACAATTCATATGGAAACACAAAAGACCCCAAATAGCCAAAGCAGTCCTGAGAAAGAAGAGTGGAGCTGGAGGAGTCAACCTTCCTTCCTGACTTCCTGTAGATTATGCTACAAAGCTTCATTCATCAAGACAGTATGGTACCGGCACAAAAACAGAAATATACACCTATGAAACAAGATAAAAGGCCCATAAATAAAACCAAGCACATACATTATTTTTGACAAATAAGGCCAGAATATATAATGAAGCAAAAACAGCCTCTTCAGTAATTGGTGCTGGGAAAACAGGACAGCTATATGTAAAAGAATGAAATTAGAACACTTCCTAACAGCATACAAAAAGATAAACTAAAAATGGATACGAAGAGAAAGTATCAAACTCTTAAAAGGAAAACATATGGAGAATTACATAAATGACATTTAAGTCACTCAGTGACATAAGTCAAATCAAGATCCTCTATGACCCACCCCCTAGAGTAATGGAAATAAAAAAGTAGGCAAGTGGGACCTAATTAAAATTAAAAGCTTCTGCACAGCAAAGGAAACCAAAAGGAAGGTGAAAAAATAACCTTCAGAATGGGACAAAATAATAGCAAATGAAACAACTGAAAAAGGATTAATCTCTAAAAGACCAGCATTTCATACAACTCAAGAAGCACAAGCTAGAATCAAGACTGCCAGGAGAAATGCTGATAACCTTGTATGTGCAGATGACACCACTCTTATGGCAGAAAGCAAAGAACTAAAGAGCCTCTTAATGAAACTGAAAGAGCAGAGTGAAAAAGTTGGTTTAAAATTCAACACTGAGAAAACTAAGATCATGGCATTCAGTCCCATCATTAATGGCAAATAGATGGGGAAACAGTGGACACAGTGGCTGACTTTATTTTGGGGGACTCCAAAATCACTGCAGATGGGGATGGCAGTTACAAAATTAAAAGACACTTGCTCCTTGGAAGGAAAGCTATGACCAACTTAGACAGCATATTAAAAAGCCGATGTTACTTTGCCAACAAAGGCCTATCTAGTCAAGGCTGTGGTTTTTCCAGTAGTCATGTATGGATGAGGGTTGGACTATAAAGAAAGCTGAGAAGCAAAGAATTGATGCTTTTTGAACCACAAGGTTGGAGAAGACTCTTGAGAATTCCCTGGATAGCAAGGAGATCCAACCAGTCCATCCTAAAGGAGATTAGTCATCATATTCATTGGAAGAACTGATGCTGAAGCTGAAACTCCAATACTTTGGCCACCTGATGCAAAGAGCTGACTCATTAGAAAAGACCATGATGCTGGGAAAGATTGAAGGCAGGAGGAGAAAGGGATAACAGAGGATGAGATGGTTGGATGGTACCACCAACTCAAAGGACATGAGTTTGAGTAAACTCCAGGAGATGGTGACGAACAAGGAGACCTGGCGTGCTGCATGTCATGGGGTCACAAAGAGTCAGACATGAACTGACCTGAACTGACCTGAACCTGAGAATATGGAAGTAACTGAGATGTCCATCGACAGATGAATGGATAAAGAAGTTGTGGTACATATGCATAATGGAATATTACTCAGCAATAAAAAGGAAGGAATTTGAGTCAGTTATTTTTTTCTTAATTTATTTTAATTGGAAGCTAATTATCTTACAATATTGTGGTGATTTATGCCATATACTGACAAAAATCAGCCAAGGGGGGGACATAACTCAATCCCCCAGACCACTGAACTGAAATACAATTTCTACTTCCTCATCCAGGTGTCCCCCCATCCCAAAGCCCCCCCTCACCTCCGTTCCCATCCCATCCCATCCCTTTGGGTTGTCCCAGTGTACAAACTTTGACTGTCCTGTTTCATGCTTTGAACTTGGACTAGTCATTGATTTCACATATGGTAATATACATGTTTCAATGCCATTCTCTCAAATCATGCCACCCTTGTATTCTCCCACAGATTCCAAAGTCTCTTTTTTCTATCTGTATCTCTTTTACTTTCTGTATATGTACGTAGGGTCATCGTTACCACCTTTCTAAGTTCCATATACACGCACTATTATAGTGTACTGGTATTTTTGTTTCTGACTTACTTCATTCTGTTTAATAGGCTCCTGTTTCATCCACTTCTTTAGAACTGATTCAAATGCATTCTTTTTAATAGTTGGGTAATATTTCATTGTCTCTACATATGACAACTTTCTTAAAAATTTGCTTATCAATGGACATCTAGTTTGCTTCCATGTCCTAAATATTGTAAACAGTGTGACAGTGAACTCTGGGGTCCATATGTCTCTTTCAATTCTGCTTTCCTTGGTGTACATGCCCAGAAATTGGTTAGATGGCAGTTCGATTTTCAGTTTTTTAAGGTATCTCCACACTCTTCTCCACAGTGACTGTAGGAGTTTCCATTTCCATCAACAGTGAAAGAGGGTTCCCATTTCTCCACACACTCTCCATATTTACTCTTTGTAGACTTGTAAGGCATCCATTCTGACTGGCGTCAGATGGCTCCTCACTGGGGCTTTGATTTGCATTTCTCTGATAATGAGTACTGGTGAGTATCTTCTCATGTGTTTGTTAGACAGCTGTATGTCTTCTTTGGAGAAATGTCTGTTTAGATCTTCGACTGATATTATTTGATTGGGTGGTTTATTTTTTCTGGTATTGAGCTGCATAAGCTCTTTATGTATTTTTAGATTAATTCTTTCTCAGCTGTTTTGTTTGCTAATATCTTCTCCCATGCTGAAGGCTGTGTTTTCACCTTGCTTGAAGTTAACTTTGCTGTGAAAAAGCTGGTAAGTTTAATTAGGTCCCATTTGCTTATTTTTGCTTTTATTTCCATTACTCTAGGAGGTGGGTCATAGAAGATATCATTGTGATTTATGTCACTGAGTGTTCTGCCTATGTTTTCCTCTAAGAGTTTTATAGTTTCTGGTCTTACATTTATATATTTAATCGATCTTGAGTTTTTTTTGTATATGTTAGAAAGTGTTCTAGTTTCATTCTGTGAGAGGTGGCTGACCAGTTTTCCCAGCACCACTTGTTAAAGAGATTGTCTTTTCTCCATTGTATATTTCTTGCCTCCTTTGTCAAAGATAAGGTGTCCACAGGTGCATGGATTTATCTCTGGGTTTTCTATTTTGTTCCACTGATCTATATTTCTGTCGTGCCAGTACCAGTGTCTGGATGCCTGAAGCTTTGTAGTATAAAGTCAGAACAGTTGATTCTGCTATGTCCAATCTTCTTTCTCAAGATTTCTTTCGTTATTTAAGGTATTTTGTATTTCTATACATATTGTGAAACTAATTGTCATAGTTCTGTGAAAAGTACCATTGGTAGCTTGACAGGGATGGCATTGAATCTACTGATTGCTTTGGGTATGATACTCATCTTCACTAAATTGATTCTTCTGATCCATGTATGTGGTGTATTTCTCCATCAATTTGTATCACCTTTGATTTCATCAGTGTTTTATAGTTTTCTATAAGACTTTTATTTCTATAGATAGATTTACTCCTAAGTATTTTATTTTTTTCATTGAATGGTGAATGAATGGGACTGCTGCGTAATTTCTCTGTTTTCTCATTGATAGTGTATATGAATGCAAGGGACTTTGGCATATTAACTTCATATTCTGAAACTTTACTATATTCATTGACTAGCACGAATAATTTTCTGATAGGGTCTTTAGGGGTTTCTATATGAGATCATGTCATCAGCAAACAATGTGAGTTTTACTTCCTCTTTTCCAATCTGAATTCTCCAAAACTATGTTTAGTGTGAGTGTGCAAGTGTGTGAGTGGTGTGAGTGAGCATACTTGTCTTGCTCCTGACTTCAGCGGAAATACTTTCTCAATTTTTCCCACTGGGGATAATGTTTGCTGGGGGTTTATCATATATGGCTTTTATTATGTTGAGATATGTTTCTTCTATGAATGCTTTTTGGAGACTTTTTATCATAAATGGGTGTTGAATTTTGTCAAAGGCTTTCTCTGCATCCATTCAGATAATCACATGGTTTTTATCCTTCAATTTATTAATGTGGCATATCACATTGATCTGCAAATATTTGCAGAATCCTTGCATTCCTAGGGTAAAGTCCACTTAGTCATGATGTATGATCTTTTTAATGTGTTGTTGAATTCTGTTTGCTATAATTTTGTTGAGGATTTTTGCATCTAAGTTCATAGTGATACTGGCCTGTAGTTTTCTCTTTTTGTGGCATCTCTGTCTGGTTTTGGTATTAGGGTGATGGTGGCCTCATAGAATGAGTCTGAAAGTTTACCTTCTTCTGTAATCTTCTGGAAGAGTGAGTAGGATAGGTGTTAAGCTGCTCTCTAAATTTTTGGTAGAATTCATGTGTGAAGTCGTCTGGTCCTGGACTTTTGTTTATTGAAAGATTTTTGATGACAGTTTCTACTTCCAAGCTTGTGATAGGTCTGTTAATATTTATTATTTCTTCCTGGTTCAGTTTTGGAAGGTTATATTTCTGTTTAAGAATTGGTTCATTTCTTCCCAGTTCTCCATTTTATTGACATAGAGTTTCTGATAGTAGTCTATGATCTTTCGCATTTCTGCATTGTCTGCTGTGATTCTCCTTTCTAACTTTGTTGATTTCACTCTTCTCCCTTTATTTCTTGATGAGTATGGATAATGGTTTGTCTATTTTATTTATCTTCTCAAAGAACCAGTTTTAAGCTTTTTTGACTTTTGGTAGTCTCTTTTGTTTCTATTTCATTTATTTTTGCTGTATTTTTTTATTATTTCTTTCCTTCTACTAACGCTGGGGTTGTTTTCTTTTTCTAGTTGCTTTAGGTATAAAGTTAGGTCATTTATTTTATTTTTCTCTTGTTTTCTGAGGTAACCTTGTAATGTTATGTACTTTCCCCTTAGCACTACATTTACTGAATCCCATAGGTTTTGGGTTATCATATTTTCATAGTCATTTGTTATACTCATAATTTGATTGCCTTTTTAATTTCTTCCATGATTTGTTGGTTATTCAGAATCATGTTATTTAGCCCCCATGTGTTTGTATTTTTAATAGTTTTTTTTTCCTATAGTTGATATCTAACCTTACCAGACTGTCATAAGAACAGATGCTTGAAATGGCTCAATTTTTGAAAAATTTATCAAGGATAGATTTATGATGGAAGATGTGAGATGTCCTGGAGAATGTTCCGAGAACACTTGAGAAAACAGTGAAGCTCATTGTTTTGGGGTGAAATATCCTATAGCTATCAATTAGGTCTAACTGGTCCATTGTATCATTTAAAGCTTGTGTTCCCTTGCTAATTTTCTGTTTAGTTGATCTATCCATAGGTGTGAGTGGGGTATTAAAGTCTTCCACTATTATTGTGTTACTGTTAATTTCCCCTTTCATACTTGTTAGCCTTTGCCTTACCTACTGAGATTCTCCTCTGTTGGGGCAAATATACCCATATAATTGTTACAGCTTTTTCTTGGATTGCTCTTTTGATCATTATGGAGCATCCTTCTTTGTCTCTTTTCATGTTATTTACTTCAAAGTCTACTTTATCTGATATGAGTATTGCTACTTCTGCTTTCTTTTGGTCTCCATTTGCATGAAATATCTTTTTCCAGCCCTTCACTTTCAATCTGTATGTATTCCCTGGTATAAGGTGGGTCTCTTATAGATAGCATCTATGGGGCTCTTGTTGTATCCATTCAACTCGTCTTTGTCTTTTGGATGGGACATTCAACCCATTTACATTTGAAGTAATCATTGATAATTATGATCCTGCTGACATTTACGTTGTTTTTGCTTTGACTTTATAAGCCTTTTCTGTGCTTCCTGTCTAGAGAAGATCTTTTACCATTTGTTGGAGATATGGTTTGGTGTTGCTGAATTCTCTCGGCTTTTGCTTGTCTGTAAATATTTTGATTTCCCTTTCATATTTGAATGAGATCCTTGCTGGGTACAGTAACCTGGGTTGTGAATTCTTCTTGTTCATCACTTTAAGTATGTCCTGCCATTCCCTCTGGCCTGAATTGTTTCTAAAGAAAGATCAGCTGTTATCCTTATGGGGATCCCCTTGTGTGTTATTTGTTCCTTATCCCTTGCTGCATTTAATAGTTTCTCTCTGTGTTTGATTTTAATTAATTTGATTAATATGTGTCTTGGGGTGTTTCACCTTGGGTTTATCCTGTTTGGGACTCACTGGGTTTCTTGGGCTTGGATGGCTATTTCTGTCACCATTGTAGGGAAGTTTTCAACTGTAATCTCCTCAAGTATTTTCTCGTGGTCTTTTTGTCTTCTTCTTCTGGGACTCCTGTGATTCAAATGTTGGGGCATTTAACATTGTCCTAGAGGTTGCGCTCATTTCTTTTCTTTTTTTCTTTCCTGCTTCATTTATTTCCACAATTCTATCTTCCACATCACTTAAGTTATTTTATAACCCAGTTATGCTACTTCTGGTTCTGTACAGAGTGCTTTTGATGTCTGTAATAGCATTATTCATTACTGATTGACAACTCTTTATTTCTTCTCAGTTTCTGTTAAATACTTCTCGCATCTTCTCAATCCATGTCTCTAATCTATTTATCTGTAACTTCGTTTTGCTTTAAAGATTTTGGATCAAGTTTACTATCATTATTCTGAATTATTTTTCAGGTAGAGTATCTCCTCCTCTTTTGTTCAGTTTGGTAGGCATTTATCATTTTCCTTTACCTGCTGAGTATTTCTCTGCCTTTTCATTTTGTTTCGATTGCTGTGTTTGGGATGCCCCTTCTGCAGGCTGGAAGTTCATGGTTCCTCTTTATTGTGGAGTCTGTTCCCTGTGGGTAGGGTTGAAATAGGGGTTTTTCAAGGTTTCCTGGCTAGGGGAGCTTGTGTCTGTGTTCTGGTGGGTGGAGCTAGATCTCTTCTTGCTGGAGTGCAACGAAATGTTAAGTAGTGAGTTTTGTGGTGTGTGTGGGTTTGGTAAGGCTTTGGTCAGCCTGTCTTTTAATGTTCATGGCTGTGTTTTTATTTTTCTGGTGAATTAACATGGTATGTCTTGCTCTGGAATTTTTTGGCTTGGAACTTGAGTGGAGGTTGATTTCAGTAGGAATGGAGGCTTTTGGATGAGCTCTTGTCTATTAATGTTCCCTGGAATCAGGAGCTGTCTGAGGTGGTCAAGTTGTGGAGTTAAGTTTCCTGTCTCTGTCTTTCAACCTTAATCTTACAGTAGCCTCAAGTGTTCTCCATCCTTACAGGAGAGATGATAAAATATCGAGGTTAAAGGTGAAACAATTTTCCACAGTGAGGGATACCCAGAGAGGTTCACAGAGTTACATAGAGAAGAGAAGCGTGAGGACAGAGATAGAGTTACCTGGAGGAGAAGAGGGGACAGTTAAAAGGGGGAGAGCAATCTAGTCAATAATCAGTTCTCTATGTGCTGTCCACAGATTGGAAGACACATGGAGATTCACAGAGTTACACAGAGAAGCAAAGAGGGAGGAGGGAGACAGAGGTGACCAGGAGGGAAAAAAAGGGGTGGTCAAAAGGGGAGAGACAAATACAGCCAGTAATCAGCTCTCTCCCTGGAGAACAGCATCCAGAACACCCAGAGAGATGCACAGATTTAAGCACAGAGGAGAAGAGGGAGGGATGAGATAGAGGTGACCTGTGGGACAAAGGGGAGAGTCAAAAGTGGAAAGAGCAATCAAACCAGTAATCACCTGAGTGAAAATGGAAACTGAAGGTTAGATTTCGAAAAGTACAAAATTGATGACAACTATCAAAAAGTAAAAAGTAAAAACCTAGAATAGAGGTGAGACTCTCAAAAATACAATATAAAAAATACAAAACAAAATCAATGACAAAAAATTAACACACACACACACACCCCTACATATTATATTCTTTGCAGCCAAAGATGGAGAGGTTCTACACAGTCAGCAAAAACAAGACTGGGAGCTGACTGTGGCACAGATCATGAACTCCTTATTGCCAAATTAAGACTTAAATTGAAGAAAGTAGGAAAAACCACTAGACCATTCAGGTATGACCTAAATTAAATCCCTTATGATTATACAGTAGAAGTGACAAACAGATTCAAGGGATTAGATCTGATAGACAGAATGCCTGAAGAACTATGGATGGAGGTTCATGACATTGTACAGGAGGCAGTGATTAAGCCCATTCTCCAGGGAAAAGAAATGCAAAAAGACAAGATGGTTCTTGGAGGAGACCTGACAAATAGCTGTGAGTAGAAGAAAAGTGAAAGGCTAAGGAAAAAAGGAAAGATACACTCATTTGAATACAGAAGTCTAAAGAATAGCAAGGAGAGATAAGAAAGCCTTTCTCAGCAATCAATGCAAAGAAATAGAGGAACAATAAAATGAGAAGGATCTGAGATCTCTTCAAGAAAATTAGACATATCAAAATGGTGACTGCAGCCATGAAATTAAGACACTCCTTAGAAAGAAAGTTATGAGCAACCTAGACAGCATACTGAAAAGTAGAGACATTATTTTGTCAACAAAGGTCCATCTCGTCAAGGCTATGGTTTTTCTAGTGGTCATGTATGGATGTGAGAGTTGGACTATAAAGAAAGCTGAGTGCAGAAGAAATGATGCTTTTCAACTGTGGTGTTGCAGAAGACTGTTGAGAGTCCCTTGCACTGCAAGGAGATCCAAGCAGTCCATGCTAAAGGAGATCAGTCCTGGGTGTTCATTGGAAGGACTGATGCTGAAGCTGAAACTCCAATACTTTGGCCACCTCATGCAAAGAGTTGACTAATTGTAAAAGACCTTGATGCTCGGAGGGATTGGGGGCAGGAGGAGAAGTGGATGGCAGAGGATGAGATGGCTGGATGGCATCACTGACTCGATGGACATGAGTTTGGGTGAACTCTGGGAGTTGGTGATGGACAGGGAGGCCTGGCGTGCTGCGATTCACGAGGTCGCAAAGAGTCAGACACAGCTGAGCAACTGAACTGAACTGATATGAAATTTATCAAAACAAAAAAAAAAGAAATTTGCTATCAAAACAGGTTCTTTTTTCGTAAAGTAATAATAGGTTATAAAACTATAATAAAGAGTAATAAAGTACTTAAATTATTTTTAAAAAATTAAAAGGTGATAATAGTAAAATATATATCTAGGAATTTCTCTGGAGCAGTTGTTTGCAGTGTGGGGTCAATTCAGTTTTAGCTACTACAGTGTGTACTTGTTCTCAAGGTTTATAGACCCCAACATTTATTATTGAGTCCCCAATATAGTATAGTAGTAGTCGTAGTGTTCCAACTACTGAAGTTTGATTCTTGAGTTTCTGTCATGCCACTAATGAGACCACGCTCTATAACACCATGCAGCAACTATTAAGCTTGCACTCTCTAGCATGCATCCCACCACTACTGAGCATGTGTTCAGCAGCACCTGTTGCATCACTAGTGAGACCCCGTTCTTAATCATGTGTGCTCCCACTACTAAGTTTTCACTTTGAGGTATGTGACACACCTACTAAGCCATTGCTCTATCACAGAACTGGCCCAACTACTGAGCATTCACTCTGGACTGTGATCCCTCTAACACTGCATCCATAATATAGAGAACCCATGCCACAACTCCTGAACTTTCACTCGAGCATGTGTTCTGTCACTAATGATCTAACAGCATATTGAAGTGTGTCAGGATTACTGACTATGCATTCTGGAACACGTGTTCTGCAACTGCTGAGCTTGCAAACTGGGTCATGTGCCCTGTCAATATTGAGTCCAGGCCCTACAGCAGGTGTGCTGAAACTACTAGCTTGAACTTTAGAGCATATGTCCCACCAGTATAGATTTCACACTCTGAACAAGCACATGACACAACTAACAAACAGGGACTCTGTATCTAAAATCGAGAGACTACTGAGGCCCCAATCTGGAACATGCATCTTGCCACTTCTGAGTCCATTTTCTAAAGTCCTGTTCTGTCATTACTGAACACTTTCTCTAGAGCAGGTATCCCTGAACTACTGAACATGCACTCTGGAGCAAGTGTCAGCCACTATTGAGCCCATGTTCCATAGCAGGCCTGCTGAAACTACTAAGATTGCACCCAGGAGCACACTTTCCACCACTACTGAGTTCACACTGAGGTATGTGACACACCTACTAAGCCATTGCTCTATCACAGAACTGGCCCAACTACTGAGCATTCACTCTGGACTGTGGTCCCTCTAACACTGCATCCATAGTATAGAGAACCCATGCCACAACTCCTGAACTTTCACTCGAGCATGTGTTCTGTCACTAATGATCTCACATCATATTAAAGTGTGTGCCTCATATTAAAGCAGGTGTGCCACAACTACTGAGCTTGCCTCCTGGAGCACAGGCCCTGCCATTAATGACCCCACACCCTAGAGCAGGCATGAAATACTTAAGTTGCACTCAGGAACATACATCTTACCACTGCTGAACTTGTGTTCAAGAACACACATCATCGTGCCACTAAGAAGTTGCTCTAGGGCATGTGTACTGGAACTATTTAAATTGCAGTCTGGCGCTATCATTTTGAGACTACTGAACACACATTATAGGAAATGCTTCTGGCCACTACTGAGCCCGAGTTAGAGCCAGGGTGCCACAACTACTGAGCTTGCACTCTGAAGTAAACAGAATGCCCCTAGTGAGACAACATTTTAGAGCCTATTGCTGCAGTTACTGAGCATTTACTCTGAAATACATGTTCTACCTCTAAGCCCATGCTCTAGAGCTGTCATGCCACAACTACTGTGATTACACTATGGAATACACATCTTGCTACTATTGAGCCAAAGCTCAAGTACACATGTGCCACAACTACTGAGCTCCCACTCTAGTACGGGTGTGCTCCTTGCTACTAAGCTTGCACATTGCATCAGGCATTCTACCACTACGGATCCTGTGCTGTAAAGCCTGTGTTCCACAGTTAGTGAGCTTGCACACTAGAGAAATTGTGTTGATACTACTTACCTTGAATTCTAGAGCATTATACCATCATTACCGAGGCTGCACTCTACTGGATGTATACCATAACTACCAAGCTTGCTGCCTCTAGCATGCCTCCCACCACTACAAGCTTGTGATCTAGAACAGGCTCACTGTAATGACTAAACCTGCACACTGGAAGACACTGCCCAACACTGTTGAGCCTATGCTCTCTAGCAAGCCAGCCACAGCTAATGAACTTGCACTATACAGCCTGTCTCCCACAACTGCTATGCCTGCAAACTAGTGCATGCACACCAGAACTATTAAGCATGTACTCTGGAGCACATATTCAGCCACTATGATCTAGAGACAAGTTCTACCTCTACTGAGCCCTTGTTCCACAGCAAGTATAAAGCTACAACTAAGCCTACCCTCTATACTAGGGCTGCTGCAACTAATAAGCTTACATTCTGGAGAGTACACCCAGCTTCTACTGGGCCCATGTTCTGAAGTCATGTTCCTCCACTCCTGAGCACACTCTCTAAAGCAGACAAGTTGAAGCTACTTAGCTCACTGTCTAGAGGAAGTATGCCACATCTGAGCCTATTATCTGCAGTAGGTGTCACGCCACAACAGCTCCTGCATTCTACATTATGTATCCCACCACTATTGAGCCTGTTCTTTAGAGGAAGTGCACTACATCTACAGAGCTTCCATTCTGGAGCACACATCCCACTGCTACAGAACCCCATTCTAGAGCATGCATTACCACTATACTGAACCCATGCACTTAAGTGGACACATGGCGAATGATGCGTTTGCTTAAGGAAGCATGTGTTCTGGCACTTCTGAGTTCATGTTTTAGAGTAATCTGAAGTTCACCAGATGGTTGACATTGAAATCAGACTGATTATATTCTTTGCAGCCAAAGATGGAGAAGCATTATACAGTAAGCAAAATCATGACTGGGAGCTGACTGTGGCTCAGATAATTAACTCATTGCCAAATTCAGACTGAAATTGAAGAAAGTTGAGAAAACCTCTAGACCATTCAGGTATGAGTTAAATCAAATGCCTTATGACTATACAGTGGAAGTGAGAAACAGATTAAGGAGACTAGATC
This sequence comes from Odocoileus virginianus, assembly GCF_023699985.2. Taxonomy (NCBI): domain Eukaryota; kingdom Metazoa; phylum Chordata; class Mammalia; order Artiodactyla; family Cervidae; genus Odocoileus; species Odocoileus virginianus. The sequence goes on from NW_027224349.1 coordinate 649,984, forward strand.
TTACAGTGTGCCTGATAAACTATAGACAGAGGTTCGTGACACTTTACAGGAAACAGGAATCAAGATAATCCCCAAGAAAAAGAAACGGAAGAAAGCAAAATGGCTGTCTGAGGAGGCTTTACAAATAGCTGTGAAGGGAAGGGAAGGGAAAAACAAAGGAGAAATGGAAATATACACCCATTTAAATGCAGAGTTCCAAAGAATAGCAAGGAGAGATAAGAAAGCCTTCCTCAGTGATCACTGCAAAGAAATAGAGGAAAACAATGGAATAGGAAACCCTAAAGATCCCTTCAAGAAAATAAGAGATACCAAGGGAACATTTCATGCTAAGATGGGCTCGATAAAAGACAAAAATGGTAGGGACCTAACAGAAGCAGAAGATATTAAAAAGAGGTGGCAAGAATACACAGAAGAACTGTACAAAAGAGATCTTCATGACCCAGATAACCACAATGGTGTGATCACTCACCTAGAGCTAGACATCCTGGAATGTGAAGTCAAGTGGGCCTTAGAAAGCATCACTATGAACAAAGCTAGCGGAGGTGATGGAATTCCAGTTGAGCTATTTCAAATCCTGAAATGTTATGCTGTGAAAGTGCTTCACTCAATATGCCAGCAAATTTGGAAAACTCAGCAGTGGCCACAGGAATGGAAAAGGTCAGTTTTCATTCCTATCCCAAAGAAAGGCACTGCCAAAGAATGCTCAAACTAGAGCAAAATTGCACTCATCTCACACGCTAGTAAACTAATGCTCAAAATTCCCCAAGCCAAGCTTCAGCAATACATGAACTTCCAGATGTTCAAGCTGGTTTTAAAAAAGGCAGAGGAACCAGAGATCAAATTGCCAACGTCCAACAATCACTGAAAAGCAAGAGAGTTCCAGAAAAACATCAATTTCTGTTTTCTTGACTATGCCAAAGCTTTTGATTGTGTAGATCACAATAAACTGTGGAAAATTCTGAAAGTGATAGGAATATCAGACCACCTGACCTGCCTCCTGAGAAACCTGTATGCAGATCAGGAAGCAACAGTTAGCCCTGGGCATGGAACAACAGACTGGTTCCAAATAGGAAAAGGAGTATGTCAAGGGTGTATAATGTCATCCTGCTTATTTAACTTATATGCAGAGTACATCATGAGAAACACTTGGCTGGAGGAAGTGCAAGATGGAATCAAGATTGCTGGGAGAAATATCAATAACCTCAGATATGCAGATGACACCACCCTTATGGCAGAAAGTGAAGAAAAACTCAAGAGCCTCTTGATGAAAGTGAAAGAGGAGAGTGAAAAGTTGGCTTAAAGCTCAATATCAGCATTGCAGTGGTTTTTGTCATACATTGAATTAGCCATCGATTTACATGTATTCCTGCTGTAAAGTAATTAGCCTCCAACTAATAAAAATAAATGGAAAAAAAAAATAAAAAAAATAAAAAAATAAAGAAGTGACATACAAAAAAAAAAAAAAGCTCAATATCAGAAAACTAAGATCATGGCATCCAGTCCCATCATTTTATGGCAAATAGATGGGGCAATAGTGGAAACACTGGCTGACTTTACTTTTCTGGGCTCCAAAATCACTGCAGATAGTGACTGCAGCAATGAAAATAAAAGATGCTTACTCCTTGGAAAGAAAGTTATGACAAACCTAGACAGCATATTGAAAAGCAGAGACATTACTTTGCCACCAAAGGTCTGTCTAGTCAATGCTACAGTGGTCAGTTATGGATGTGAGAGTTGAACTGTGAGGAAAGCTGAGCACTGAAGAATTGATGCTTTTTAACTGGAGTGTTGGAGAAGACTCTTGAGAGTCCCTTGGATTGCACGGAGATCCAACCAGTCCATCCTAAAGGAGATCAGTCCTGGTGTTAATTGGAAGAACTGATGCTGAAGCTGAAACTCCAATACTTTGACCACCTGATGTGAAGAGCTGACTCATTTGAAAAGACCCTGATGCTGGGAGGGATTGGGGGCAGGAGGAGAAGGGGATGACAGAGGATGAGATGGTTGGATGGCATCACCAACTCAGTGGACATGGGTTTGGGTGAACTCTGGGAGTTGGTGATGGACAGGGAGGCCTGGTGTGCTGCGATTCATGAGGTTGCAAAAAGCCAGACATGACTGAGCAACTGAACTGAAGTTCTAGAGCAGGTGTGCCACAACTACTGAACTTGCACTCTGGAGCATGCATCAACCACTACTGATCCCATGCTTTAGAGCAGGCATGTTTTAACTACTGAGACTGTACCTGAAGCAGTTTCCATAGACTACTGAACCATGTTCTCTAGAATATATAACTTGCCACTGCTGAGTCAGGATTATGGAACAGATGTGTCTACAGTACAGACTTTGCACCCTGGAGGAAGAAAGGCATTTTTTTTTGGAGAATATGTACTTTAACTACTGTGCTTGCACTCTGGAATACATGTTCTACCACTACTGAGCTTGAGTTCTATAATAGTCTGAGCTTACACTATGGAATACACATATTACTAACAAGGAGCACATGCTCTGGAGCTCTAGTTAATGCATGCCATAACTACTGAGCTGCCACTCTAGAGTAGGCATGCCCCTACTACTGACATTGCAGTCTGGAAGATACATCCCCTCACAAGTGAGCCTGCATTCTAAAAGAAGCATTAACAAAATTAGAAATGAAACTGGAGAGATCACAACAGACAACACTGAAATACAAAGGATCATAAGAGACTACTACCAGCAGCTCTATGCTAATAAAATGGACAACTTGGAAGAAATGGACAAGTTCTTAGAGAAGTATAACTTTCCAAAACTGAACCAGGAAGAAATACAAGATCTTAACAAACCCATCACAAGCAAGGAAATCGAAACTGTAATCAGAAATCTTTCAGCAAAAAAAAAAAAAAAGCCCAGGACCAGATGGCTTCACAGCTGAATTCTACCAAAAATTTAGAGAAGAGCTAACACCTATCTTACTCAAACTCTTCCAGAAAATTGCAGAAGAAGGCAAACTTCCAAACGCATTCTATGAGGCCACCATCACCCTAATTCCAAAACCAGACAAAGATGCCACCAAAAAAAGAAAACTACAGGCCAATATCACAGATGAACATAGATGCAAAATCCTTAACAAAATTCTAGCAAACAGAATCCAACAACATATTAAAAAAATCATACACCATGACCAAGTGGGCTTTATCCCAGGAATGCAAGGTTTCTTTAATATCCGCAAATCAATCAATGTGATACACCACATTAACAAATTGAAAGATAAAAACCGTATGATTATCTCAATAGATGCAGAAAAAGCCTTTGATAAAATTCAACATCCATTTATGATTAAAACTCTCCAGAAAGCAGAAATAGAAGGAACATACCTCAACATGATAAAAGCTATATATGACAAACCCACAGCAAGCATCACCCTCAATGGTGAAAAATTGAAAGCATTTCCCCTGAAATTAGGAACAAGACAAGGGTGCCCACTCTCACCACTACTATTCAACATAGTTTTGGAAGTGTTGGCCACAGCAATCAGGGCAGAAAAAGAAGTAAAAGGAATCCAGATAGGAAGAGAAGAAGTGAAACTCTCTCTGTCTGCAGATGACATGATCCTCTACATAGAAAACCCTAAAGACCCTACTAGAAAATTACTAGAGCTAATCAATGAATACAGTAAAGTTGCAGGATATAAAATTAACACACAGAAATCTCTTGCATTCCTATACACTAACAATGAGAAAAAAGAAAGAGAAATTAAGGAAACAATACCATTCACCATTGCGACAAAAAGAATAAAATACTTAGGAGTATATCTACCTAAAGAAACAAAAGACCTATACAGAGAAAACTATAAAACACTGATGAAAGAAATCAAAGAGGACACAAACAGATGGAGAAATATACCATGTTCATGGATTGGAAGAATCAATATTGTCAAAATAAGATATACTACTCAAAGCAATCTATAGATTCAATGCAATCCCTATCAAACTACCAATGGTATTTTTCACACAACTAGAACAAATAATTTCACAATTTGTATGGAAATACAAAAAACCTCGAATAGCCAAAGTAACCTTGAGAAAGAAGAATGGAACTGGAGGAATCAATCTGCCTGACTTCAGACTCTACTACAAAGCCACAGTCATAAAGACAGTACGGTACTGGCACAAAGACAGAAATATAGATCAATGGAACAGAATAGAAAGCCCAGAGATAAATCCACGAACCTATGGTCACCTTATCTTCGACAAAGGAGGCAAGGATATACAATGGAAAAAAGACAACCTCTTTAACAAGTGGTGCTGGGAAAACTGGTCAACCACCTGTAAAACTAGAACACTTTCTAACACCATACACAAAAATAAACTCAAAATGGATTAAAGATCTAAATGTAAGACCAGAAACTATCAAACTCCTAGAGGAGAACATAGACAAAACACTCTCCGACATAAATCACAGCAGGATCCTCTATGACCCACATCACAGAATTTTAGCAATAAAAGCAAAAATAAACAAATGGGACCTAATGAAACTTAAAAGCTTTTGCACAACAAAGGAAACTATAAGCAAGGTGAAAAGACAGCCCTCAGATTGGGAGAAAATAATAGCAAATGAAGCAACAGACAAAGGATTAATCTCAAAAATATACAAGCAACTCCTCCAGCTCAACTCAAGAAAAATAAATGACCCAATCAAAAAATGGGCCAAAGAACTCAACAGACATTTCTCCAAGGAAGACATACAGATGGCTAACAAACACATGAAAAGATGCTCAACATCACTCATTATCAGAGAAATGCAAATCAAAACCACCTTGAGGTACCATTATACGCCAGTCAGAATGGCTGCTATCCAAAAGTCTACAAGCAATAAATGCTGGAGAGGGTGTGGAGAAAAGGGAACCCTCTTACACTGTTGGTGGGAATGCAAATTAGTACAGCCACTGTGGAAAACAGTGTGGAGATTTCTTAAAAAGCTGGAAATAGAACTGCCATATGACCCAGCAATCCCACTTCTGGGCATACACACCGAGGAAATCAGATCTGAAAGAGACATGTGCACCCCAATGTTCATCGCAGCACTGTTTATAATAGCCAGGACATGGAAGCACCCTAGATGCCCATCAGCAGACGAATGGATGAGGAAACTGTGGTACATATACACCATGGAATATTACTCAGCCATTAAAAAGAATTCATTTGAATCAGTTCTAATGAGATGGATGAAACTGGAGCCCATTATACAGAGCGAAGTAAGCCAGAAAGATAAAGACCATTACAGTATACTAACACATATATATGGACTTTAGAAAGATGGTAATGATAACCCTATATGCAAAACAGAAAAAGAGACTCAGATGTATAGAACAGACTTGTGGACTCTGGGAGAAGGTGAGGGTGGGATGTTTCAAGAGAACAGCATTGAAACATGTATATTATCTAGGGTGAAACAGATCACCAGCCCAGGTTGGGTACATGAGACAAGTGCTCAGGCCTGGTGCACTGGGAAGACCCAGAGGGATCGGGTGGAGAGGGAGGTGGGAGGGGGGACTGGGATGGGGAATACATGTAAATCCATGGCTAATTCATTTCAATGTATGACAAAAACTACTGCAATGATGTAAAGTAATTAGCCTCCAACTAATAAAAATAAATGAAAGAAAAAGATCATTAAGAAAACAATCACATTTACCATTGCAACAAAAAGAATAAAACACTTAGAATAAATGTTCCTAAGGAAACAAAAGACCTATATATACAAAACTATAAAACACTGATGAAAGAAATCAAAGGCAACACAAATAGATGAAGAAACATACAATGTTCAAGGACTGGTGAATCAATAGTGAACATGAATATATTACCCAAAACAATCAAAGCAATCTATAGCTTCAATGCAATATCAATTAAGCTACCAATGATATTTTTCAAAGAACTAGAAAAAATAATCTCACAATTTGTATGAAAACACAAAAAATCTCAAATAGCCAAACAATCTTGAGAAACAATGGAACTGGAGCAATCAACTTGCCTGACTTCAGACTATACTACAAAGCTACACTCATCAAGACAAAATGGTACTGGCACTAAGACAGAGATATACATCAATTGAACAAAATACGAAGTCGACAGATATATCCAGGCACATATGGACACCTCATCTTTAACAAAGGAGGCAAAAATATACAATGGAGAAAAGACAATCTCATTAACAAGTGGTATCAGGAAAACTGGTCAACCATATTAAAAGAATGAAACTAGAACACTTTCTAACACCATACACAAAAATAAACTCAAAATGCATTAAAGACCTAAATGTAAGATCAGAAACTATAAAACTCTTAGAGGAAAACACAGCAAACACTCTCTGAAATAAATCACAGCAAGATCTTTTTGGATCCACCTCTCAAGAGTAATGAAAATGAAAACAAAAATAAACAAACAGGACCTAATTAAACTTTAAAACTTTTGCACAACAGAGGAAACAATGAGCAAGGTGAAAAGGCAGCCTTCAGAATTTGGAAAAAAATAGCAAATGAATCAACTGATAAAGAATTAGTCTCCAAAATATACAAGGAGTTCATGCAGCTCAATACCAGAAAAATAAACCAACCAAAAATTGGGCCAAAGAACTAAGCAGACATTTCTCCAAAGAACACAAACAGATGGCTAACGAACACATGGAAAAGAAGCTCAATGTCACTCACTATCAGAGAAATGCACATCAGAAGTACAATGAGGTACCATCTCACACTAGTCAGAATGGCTGTCCTCAAAATGTCTACAAATAATAAATGCTGGAGAGTGTGCAAAGAAAACGAAAGTCTCTTACACTGTTGGTGGTAATACAAAAAAATACAGCCACTATAGAGAACACTGTGGAGATGCACTAAAAAACTGGAAATGGAACTGCTGTATGACCCAGCAACCCCAGTGCTGGGCAGATACCCTGAGGAAACCAGAACTGAAACATATACATGTACACCAAGGTTCGATGCAGCATGGTTTACAATATCTAGACATGGAAGCAATCTAGATGTCCATTACAGATGAATGGTTCTAGAAGCTGTGGTACATATACACAATAGAATATTTAGTTCAGTTCAGTCAGTCATGTCTGACTCTTTGCAAACCCATGAACTGCAGCACACCAGGTCTCCCTGTGCATCACCAATTCCTGGAGTCCACCCAAACCCATGTCCATTGAGTTGGTGATGCCATCCAACCATCTCATCCTCTGTTGTCCCCTTCTCCTCCTGCACTCAATCTTTTCCAGCATCAAGGTCTTCTCAAATGAGTCAACTCTTCACATGATGTGGCCAAAGTATTGAAGTTTCAGCCTCAACATCAGTCCTTCCAATGAACACCCAGGACTGATCTCCCTTAGGATGGACTGGTTGGATCTCTTTGAAGTCCAACGGACTCTCCAGAGTCTTCTGCAACACCACAGTTCAAAAGCATCAATTAATTCTTCAGTGCTCAGCTTTCCTTATAGTCCAACTTTCACATCCATACATGACCATTGGAAAAACCATAGCCTTGACTAGATGGACTTTTGTCAATGAAGTAATGTCTCTGCTTTTTAATATGCTGTTTAGGTTGGCCATAACTTTGCTTCCAAGGAGTGTCTTTCAATTGAAAGTGTCTTTCAATTTCATAGCTGCAATCACCATCTGCAGTGATTTTGGAGCCCAGAAAAATAAAGTCAGCCACTGGTTTCCACTGTTTCCCTGTGTACTTGCCATGAAGTGATGGGAGCAGATGTCATGATCTGAGTTTTCTGAATGTTGAGCTTTAAGCCAACTTTTTCACACTTTCACTTTCATCAAGAAGCTTTTCAGTTCTTTTTCACTTTCTGCCATACCACTCAGCCATAAAAAAAGAATGCATCTGACTCAGTTCTAATTAGGTGGATAAAACTAGAGCCAATTATAAGCAGTGAAGGAAGACAGAAAGAGAAACACCAATATTGTAAATTGATGCATATATATGGAATTGAAATGTTAATGACAACCCTATATGAATCACAACAAAAGAGACACAAATGTAAAGAACAGACTTTTGGACCATGTGGGAGAAGGTGAGGATGGGATGATAGGTGACAATAGCATTAAAACATGTATTCAGTTCATTCTAGTCACTCAGTTGTGTCCAACTCTTTGTGACCCTGTGAACCACAGCAGGCCAGGTCTTCCTGTCCATCATCAACTCCCGGAGTCTACTCAAACTCATGTCCATTGAAAACATGTATATTGCCATGTAAAACAGATGACCAGTCCAAGTTTGATCCATGACACAGGGCATGCAAAGCTGATGCTCTGGGACAACCCAGAGGGATGGGGTGGGGAGGGAGGTGAGAAGGGGGTTCAGGATGGTGGGACACATGTACACCCATGGCTGATTCATGTGATGTATGGCAAAAACCACCACAATATTGCAAAGTGGTTAGCCTTTAATTAAAATAATTTTAAAAAATAAAGCAGAAATAGACATTTTTCTGGAACTCTCTTGCTTTTTCTATGATCCAGTGGATGATGGCAATTTGATCTCTGGTTCCTGTGCCTTTTCTAAATCCAGCTTGGAACATATAGAACTTCTTGGTTCACATACTGTTGAAGCCTCACTTGGAGAATTTTTAGCATTACTTTGCTAGCATATGAGATGAATGTAATTGTGCAGTAGTCTGAACATTCTTTCACATTGCCTTTTTGGGGTACTGGAATAAAACTAAGATTTTTCAGTCCTGTGGCCACTGCTGGCTGAATGTGTGGCCAAATTTGTTTGCATTTTGAGTGCAGCACTTTCACAGCATCACATTTTAGGATTCGAAATAGTTCAACTGGAATATCAACACCTCCACTAGCTTTGTTCATAACAAAGCTGATGATTCCAAAGACCCACTTGAATTCACACTCCAGGATGCCTGACTGCAGCTCTGTGATGACGTAATCATGGTTATCTGGGTCATTAAGCTTTTTTTTTTTTTCCATTTATTTTTATTAGTTGGAGGCTAATTACTTTACATCATTACAGTAGTTTTTGTCATACATTGAAATGAATTAGCCATGGATTTACATGTATTCCCCATCCCAGTCCCCCCTCCCACCTCCCTCTCCACCCGATCCCTCTGGGTCTTCCCAGTGCACCAGGCCCTAGCACTTGTCTCATGTACCCAACCTGGGCTGGTGATCTGTTTCACCCTAGATAATATACATGTTTCAATGCTGTTCTCTTGAAACATCCCACCCTCGCCTTCTCCCAGAGTCCACAAGTCTGTTCTATACATCTGAGTCTCTTTTCAGTTCTAATGAGATGGATGAAACTGGAGCCCATTATACAGAGCGAAGTAAGCCAGAAAGATAAAGACCATTACAGTATACTAACACATATATATGGACTTTAGAAAGATGGTAACGATAACCCTATATGCAAAACAGAATAAGCTTTTTTTTCTATATAGTTCTTCTGTGTATTCTTACCACCTCTTCTTAAAGACTTCTGCTTCTGTTAGGTTCATACCATTAATACCATTATTGTGCCCATTTATGCATGTAACGTTAGCTTGGTATCTCTAATTTTCTTGGAAAGATCTCTAGTCTTTCACATTGTATTGCTTTCCTCTATCTTTGCACTGATCACTTAATAAAGTTTTCTTACACAACCACACACACACACACACACACACACACACACACAAACGCACCACAGAATAGCACCTAACTGCAACTACCGTAAAGAAACAAGTCAGACACTCACATCTGCTAGTAGCAAGTGGGGGTTGGGCATGAAGGGCGGGCTGCATCTTTGGTTCTTAGGGTGAGAAACAAGCTTGAATGCCCTAAGGACAAACTGAGGGGGTTAATGTGACATAAAAACTCAAACCCTGAGAATGCCACAGAGACAAATAAAGAAAACATAACTTTTCCTACAGGATGATTCAAATGCCACATGATGACCACTGGCATGGTCTCAAGCAAAGGTTTGCACCCTAGCAATTAAATTGGAGAGTAAACCAGCTTTCACTAATAGCTCTGCCTCTGCAGAGGCACAGAGGCAGGTACACTAGAACCAGAGGCAGAAGGTATAGGGCTGCTGCTATTCAGCGCCAGACACAGCATCTCCTATCAAACTGTAAACAGGCTGCCAAGTCAGTAACCACATCTTTCTGGGATCCTGGATGGTTCACACAGCCCAGGAGTGTCACAGCCTGAGATCAGCCACCCTGAGGAGACACACAGCACACCTGGGACTGCACACTCAAAGTGTACCCAGGAAACTAAGCAGTGGGGGCAAGGGAGGTGCATAAGATGCGCTGCCCACCTGAGACAGTGCACTTGCTGAGAACACACTTGCTTGAATGGTTTGGACCTGGGAAGGGCACAGAACAGACAGCCCACATGGGTCAGTGCCTTTGCAGAATACCCAAGAGGCTGAGTGGCTTGCATCTAGAAAGTACACAAAACATTGGACCCACCTGGGACAATGCCTTCACAAGTCACCATGGAGCCTGAGCCATGTGAAACTGGAAAAGAGGCACCACCTTGGACTGTGGCAATGACTGTGTGGCCCATCCACTGCAAGCACTCCTCACACATTCTAGCAGCATTTATTTGCTGGGTCCCTCCCTCTCCACAGCACAAATGAGTAAGTGAGCCTGAATAAGAGGCTACCTTCACACACTCTCAAGTCAGGGTAGAGATTAGACTCTGAAGGCCCTTGCAAAAAGAGGAAGCCAAAATAAGCAAAGAAGAGGTAACCATCCTGCAAGTGACAGGTGCAACAGATTAAAACCCTTAAATTAAGCTAACGCTGTGTATTTGAGGGTCAACTATACACTTTGAGTACCAGCTGGAACAGGAACCATCTGACACTAACCTGACCCCTACTGCCCACAATAGCTCCAGAAAAATTACTAGATACATTTTTACTATTATCACTTTATAATTTTCTAAAATTTTAGCATTAATTATTCCTTTAAATTTCATTTTTATAGCCTGTTACCTTTCTTTTAAAAAACACTTATTTTTTTTTCCATTTATTTTTATTAGTTGGAGGCTAATTACTTTACATCATTGCAGTAGTTTTTATCATACATTGAAATGAATTAGCCATGGATTTACATGTATACCCCATCCCGGTCCCCCCTCCCACCTCCCTCTCCACCCAATCCCTCTGGGTCTTCCCAGTGCACCAGGCACGAGCACTTGTCTCATGCACCCAACCTGGGCTGGTGATCTGTTTCACCCTAGATAATATACATGTTTCAATGCTGTTCTCTTGAAACATCCCACCCTCGCCTTTTCGCAGAGTCCACAAGTCTGTTCTATACGTCTGAGTCTCTTTTTCTGTTTTGCATATAGGGTTATCGTTACCATCTTTCTAAAGTCCATATATATGTGTTAGTATACTGTAATGGTCTTTATCTTTCTGGCTTACTTCGCTCTGTATAATGGGCTCCAGTTTCATCCATCTCATTAGAACTGATTCAAATGAATTCTTTTTAATGGCTGAGTAATATTCCATGGTGTATATGTACCACAGTTTCCTCATCCATTCGTCTGCTGATGGGCATCTAGGTTGCTTCCATGTCCTGGCTATTATAAACAGTGCTGCGATGAACATTGGGATGCATGTGTCTCTTTCAGATCTGGTTTCCTTGGTGTGTATGCCCAGAAGTGGGATTGCTGGGTCATATGGCAGTTCTATTTCCAGCTTTTTAAGAAATCTCCACACTGTTTTCCATAGTGGCTATACTAGCTTGCATTCCCACCAACAGTGTAAGAGGGTTCCCTTTTCTCCACACCCTCTCCAGCATTTATTGCTTGTAGACTTTTGGATAGCAGCCATCCTGACTGGCGTGTAATGGTACCTCATTGTGGTTTTGATTTGCATTTCTCTGATAATGAGTGATGTTGAGCATCTTTTCATGTGTTTGCTAGCCATCTGTATGTCTTCCTTGGAGAAATGTCTGTTGAGTTCTTTGGCCCATTTTTTGATTGGGTCATTTATTTTTCTGGAGTTGAGCTGGAGAAGTTGATTGTGTATTTTTGAGATTAATCCTTTGTCTGTTGCTTCATTTGCTATTATTTTCTCCCAATCTGAGGGCTGTCTTTTCACCTTGCTTATAGTTTCCTTTGTTGTGCAAAAGCTTTTAAGTTTCATTAGGTCCTTTTAAGCAAATTCCATATATATTTTTAAAACTTGGGGGGCTCTATTCAAAGCTTTTAATCTTTGATTTTTGATATTTGTTATCATTTTGGTAACTTTAAGAGTCTAATTTTTAGTATCCATTTTCACTTAAGGATTTGATTACTGGCTTGACTACACACTCACCTTTTGACTCTCCCTCTTCTCCTTTTGGTCACCTCTATCTCTCTCCTCCCTCTTTCCTACTCTATATAACTCTATGAATCTCTCTCAGTGTTCAGTATCATGGAGAGTTGTTTCACCATTAACCTAGGAATTTTGTCTTCTGCGCTCTGTGGATGGAAAAGCCTTGGGCCTACCATAAGAGACAAACTGAAACCCAGAACCAAGAGCTTCAAGTCCAGGACTTTAGATCACCATAGAACTCCTGACCCTCAGGGAACATTGATAGACAAGAGCTACCCAATATTCTCCAGACCAACACTGAAACCAAAGCCAGCAAGTTCCAGTGCAAGACACCTCACATTAATTCTCCAGCAAAACAGGAACAAAATCCTATACATTAAAAGATGGCCTTCCCAAACCCAAACCAAACCCATACCCCAAAACTCACTATTGGACACTCATCACACTCCAGAGAGAAGAGATCTATCTCCAACCACCAGAACAGTGACCCAAATCCCCCTAACCAGGAAACTCTGACAAGTCACTTCTCCAACCCCACCCACAGGGAACAAAATCTGCAATTAAAAGGAACCACAACCTTGAAGCCTGAAGAAAGGGGACCCCAAACACTATAATCTAAATAAAATGAAAAGATAGAAACATTTAACAGGTGTACATAATAAATATAATAAAAATCCACACCAAGCACCAAAAAAGAGGAGGAAATAGGGAGTCTACATGAAAATGAATTCAGAATAATGATAGTAAAGATGATCTAAAATCTTGAAAAGAAGATGGACTTATAGCCAAATAAAATATAGATACAAGAAGATGCAAGAAATGTTTAACAAGGACCTGAAAGAAATAAAGAAGAGTCAATCAATAATGAAAAATGCAATAACTGGGATTTTAAACACTCTGAACAGAACCAACAGTAGAGTAACAAAGGCAGAAAACCGATACGTGAGCTGGAAGACAGAAAAGTGGAAATAAATGAAGTGAAGCAGAAAAAAAGAATAAAAAGAAATGAAGACAACTCAAAGACCTCTGGGACAGTGTTAAACACCCCAACATTCGAATCATAGGAGTCCCAGAAGAAGAAGACAAAAACAAAGGCCATGAGAAAATACTTGAGGAGATAATAGTTGAAAACTTCCCTAAAATGGGAAGGAAATAGTCACCCAAGTCCAGGAAACTCAGAGAATTCCAAGCAGTATAAACCCACCATGAAACACCCCAAAACACATATTAATTAAATTAACAAAAATGAAAAACAAGAGCAAATATTAAAAGCAGCAAAGGAAAAGCAACAAATAACACAAGGGGATCCCCATAACAGCGGATCATTCAAATAAACTCTTCAGGTAGAAAGGAATGCCAGGACATACTTAAAGTGATGAAAGAGTAAAACCTATGAGCAAGATTACTCTATCCAGTGAGGATCTCATTCAGGTATAAAGAATAAACCAAAAGCTTTACAGACATGCAAAAGGTGACAGAATTCAGCACCACCAAACAAATTCTTCCAAAAATGCTAAATGATCTTCCCTAGACAGGAAACACAGAAAGAGTTTATAAAAGCAAAACTAAAACCATAAATTAAGTTGGAACGGGACCATGCTCATCAATAACTATCTTAAATGTAAATGGACTAAATGCTGCAACCAAAAGACAAAAACCTGGTTGACGGATATAAAAACAAGATCCTTTTGCTGTCTATAAGAGACCTACCTCAAACTAAGGAACACATACAGATTAAAAGTGAGGGGCTGGGAAAAGATGTTTCATGTAAATGAAGACAAAAAAAAGTGGAAGTAACAGTGCTCATAGCAAATTAAATACTTCAAAATAAAGACCATGATAAGAGACAAAGAAGGACACTACACAATGATCAAGGGATCAATTCCAGAAGAAAATATTACAAATACAAATATATACATAACTAACATAGGAAAACCTCAATATGTAAGGAAAATTCTAACATGTATGAGAGGTGATATTAAAAGTAACACAATAACAGCGGGGGACATTTTTAAATATCCCACTCACACCTATCCATAGATCAACCAAACAGAAAATTAACATGGAAACACAAGCTTTAAATGATACAATGAACCAGTTAGACCTAATTTATATCTACAGGGCATTTCACACAAAGCCAATAGATTTCACCTTTTTCTCAAGTACACACAGAACAGATATTCTAGGCCACAAATCTAGCCTTGGCAAATTTTTAAAAATTGAAATCATTTCAAGCATCCCTTCTGATCACAGTGTGGTAAGACTAGATATCAACCACAGTGGGGTAAAACTAAAAAACACAAAGATATGAAGGCTAAACATGTTTCTGAAAAACCAACAGATCACGGAAGAAATGAAAAATAAAGTGAAAATATGCATGGAAACAAATGATAATGAAAACATGACAGCCCAAAGTCTATGGGAGTAGTAAAAGCAGTGCTAGTAAGGAAGTTCAGAGCAAAACAAGCCTACCTCAGGAAACAAGAGAAACATGAAATAAACAACCTAACTTTACACATAAAACAACTAACTTTTTCTTTAGAAAAAGAAGAACAAACCTCAAAGTTAATAGAAGAAAAAAATCATAAAACTCAGAGCAGAAATAAATGAAAAACAAATGGAGGAGACTACAGCAAAGATCAACAAAGCTAAAAGCTGGTTCTTTTGAGAAGATAAAATGGACAAGCATATAGCCAGACTCATCGAGGAAGAAAGAAAACTCAAATCAATAAAACTGGAAATGAAAATGGAAAAATCACAATTGCAGAGGAAGTAAAACTCCCAAATTCACTCTACAAAGCTACCATCATTGTAATACCAAAATCAAAGACACCATAAAAAAGAACACTATGGGCCAGTATCACTGATGAACACAGATGAAAAAATACCAATAATTCTAGCAAACAGAATCCAACAACATGTTAAAAAGATCATACATAATGATCAAATGGATTCTATACGAAGGATGAAAGGACACTTTGATATTCACAAAATCAATATGATGCACCATATTAACAAATTGAAAGATAAAAAACCAAGATTATCTCAACAGATGCAGAGAAGATCTTTGACAAAATTCAACACAAATTTATGATAAAAACTCTCCAGAAAACAAGCTTAGTAGGAAAAAACTCTGACTTGATAAAAGCCATAAATGACAAACCCACAGCAGACATCATTCTCAATCATGAAAAACTGAAAGCATTTCCATTAAAATAAGGAACAAGACAATGGTGCCACTCTTGCCACTATTACTGAACATAATTTTGAAAGTCCTAGACACAGCAATCAGAGATTAAAAAAATAAAAATTAAAAACAAATCCAGATTGGAAAAGAAGTAAAACTTCTACTGTTTGCAGATGACATGTCCTCCATAAAGAAAACCCAAAAGATGCCACCACAAAATTACTAATCAATGAATATAGTAAAGTTTCAGAATATAAAATTAATACACAGAAATTCCTTGCAATCCTATACACTAATGGTGAAAAATCAGAAAGTGAATTTAAGGAAATGATCCCATTCACCATTGCAACAAAGAGAATAAAATAGCTATGAATAAATTTACCTAAATAAACAAAAGACCTTATATAGAAAACTATAAAACCTGATGAAAGAAATCAAAGATATTAAATAGATGGAGAAATACACCATGGCCTTGAATTGGAAGAATCAATACAGTAAACATGAGCATACTACTAAAGCAATCTATAGGTAGATTCATTCACCATTGAATGCAGTCCCTATCAAATACCAATGGTATTTTTCACAGAACTAGGACAGATAATTTCCCAATTTGTATGGAAACACAAATGCAGAGAATGCAGAGAGAATAGCCCTCTGCATATATTCAAGGGAATAGCCAAAGCAATCTTGAGAAAGAAGAATGGAACTGAAGGAATCAACTTTCCTGACTTAAGACTCTACTACAAAGCTACAGCCATCAAGACATATGGTACTGACACAAAGACAGAAATATAGATCAATGAAACAAAATAGGAAGTCCAGAGATAAATCCACACACCTATGGACACTGTATCTTTGATAAAGGATGCAAAAATATACAATGATGAAAACTCAGTCTCTTCAGCAAGTGTTGCTGGGAAAACTGGTCAGCTATATTAAAAGAATGAAACTACAACATTTTCTCATACCATACACAAAAATAAACTCAAAATGTATTAAAGACCTAAATGTAAGACCAGAAACTATAAAACTCTTAAGAGGAAAACATGGGCAGAACACTCTTTGACATAAATCACAGCAAGATCCTCTATGACCCACCTTCCAGAGTAATGGAAATAAAAACAAAAATGAACAGGGCCTAATTAAACTTAAAAGTTTTCACACAGTAAAGGACACTATAAGCAAGGTGAAGAGAGTCTTCAGAATGGGAGAAAAGTATGGCAAACAAAAGAACTGACAAAAAATTAATGTCCAAAATATACATGAAGATCAATACTAGAAAAATGAACAATCCAATCAAAAAGTGGGCCAAAGAACTAAACAGACATTTCTCTAAAGATATACAGATGGCTACTGAACATAGGAAAAGATGCTCAACACCACTCATTATTAGAGACATATAAATCAAAACCACAATGAGGTGTCATCTCATACTGGTCAGAATTGTTGTCATCAAAATGTCTACAAACAATAAATGTTGGTGAGGGAGTGGAAAAAAGGTAAACCTCTTACACTGTTGGTAGGAATGCAAACTAGAATAGCTGCAATGGAGAACAGTGTGGAGATTTCTTAGAAAACTGGGAACGGAACTTGCCATACCACTCAGCAATCTCACTTCCTGCATACACCCTGAGAAAACCAGAACTGAAAGAGATGCATGTACCCCAATTGTTCATTGTAGTACTGTTTACAATAGCTAGGAAGCAACCTGGATATCCATCAATAGACGAATGGATAAGGAAGTTGTGGTATATATACACAAAAGAATTATTACTCAGCTATATAAAGGAATGCATTTGAGTCGATTCTAAACAGGAGCCTGTTATACATTGTGAGTGAAGTTAGAAAGAGAAACACATACTATATATTAACACATATATACATAATTTAGAAAAATGGTTAAGGATGATCCTACATGCAAGGCAGCACAAGAGACAGATATAAAGGAGAGACTTTTGGGAGAAGAGACTTTGAGAGAAGCCAAGGGTGGGATGTTTGAGAGAATAGCACTGAAACATGTATATTACCATAAATAAACAGATGAGCAGTGCAAGTTTGAATCAGGGCACCCAAAGCTGGTACTCTAGGACAACCCAGAGTAATAGGGTAGGGAGGCAGGAGGAGGGTTCAGGATGCAGGAACACATGTGTACCTGTGCTGGTGTATGCTGATGTAAGACAAAACCCAACACAATGTTGGGAAGTAATTATCCTCCCATTAAAGTAATTTAAAAAATGAATGAGCTGCTTTCTGAAATTTCAGTGTTGGGAGTTCATGGTCCTGTGTATCTTCTGAACCTATGTAACAACATCTGACTTGAAGGAGGGTAGTGTCCCTTGCTAGAAAATCCCATGGACGGAGGAGCCTGGTAGGCTACAGTCCATGGGGTCGCAAAGAGTCAGACACGACTGAGCAACTTCACTTTCACTTTTCACTTTCACACACTGGAGAAGGAAATGGCAACCCACTCCAGTGTTCTTGTCTGGAGAATCTCAGGGATGGGGGGCTGCCGTCTATGGGGTCGCACAGAGTCAGATACAACTGAAGCAATTCAGCAGCAGCAGCAGTGTCCAATTATCATGCCAAGAACTGTGCCCCCACACTCCAAATCTTGCAAAATAAAAGTGTACAGTCTCCATTAAATTACCATTTTTTCCCCTCTCTAGGGCATCTTATAGAATCTTTCCAGTGATTGGAGGGGAAATATAAAGATCATCTACTTTTAACCACCAATCAATGCAGGACGTTCAATTATTTTTTAAGTTTCTAGGACTTATAAAAATGCTATCTATAAAATTTCTACATGACATGTATCAAAATAATTCTTCCATGGACAAATGCACATAAGCAACTCAAGATGAAGCACTACTGCTTCACTGTTACTCTAGAGACAGAAAAGAATACATTGTCACCAGTATTTTACTTCATTCAGGTTTTTAGAACAAAATACTGCAAACTGGCTTATAAACAACAGAAATTTTCAGTTCCAGACATTGGAAGTCTAGGATCAGGGTGCTAGTAGGGCTAAGCTCTGGTGAAGGATCCTCTTCTGATTTGCAAACTGCTGAGTCTTGCTGTGTCTTCTCATGGTGAACCCTTTGGGATCTCCTTTCTAAGAGTAGTGACTCCTTTCTTACTAGTTGCCCCGTGGTGGTGTAATGACCTCCCAAGGCCCTCCTTCCCACTGCTATCATTCTGGGGGGTTAGGACTTCAATGTAAAATTTTTAGAAAAAATAACCAGATCATGACAACTACCAAACACAACCTGAGAGTAAATTAAATCTTTGGACAAACCATATTTGTTGGAGGAAGTCCATAGAGAAGTTTTTCAAGTGGCTCTCTACCTACAATGAACTGTATCGTGTAAGCAGATTCTGATATTTTTGGCTAAGTGTTAAAGGAAAGTATTTAGAAGACTAAATAACCAGAAAGTTTTGATTATGCATGAAGTTAACTTCTGAAGTTGCTTTCTTAAGAGTATTAATACTAGTCCTCAATCTCAAATATATTCACCTATTTTAAGTGTTCAGGAACTCCAAAGATTAAGAATCACAAACCACATCTGTGAACTTTTTTCCTGAATTATGTACATACTCATTTTACAAACTTAGGAAATAAAGTGACAGTGAAGTGAAATGAAACCATACGAGGACTGACTCCCCTTTTTTATGATACCAAAACCAGCTAAAGTTGTATTCCCTATATACAAACTCTTAAAAGTTTTAGAAATTACTTGATGAATCTTTTCTCACTGAAGATATGTAAAATTTAACTCAGATTATTAAATTTTCATCTTACTACAGCATACACATTCAAAACAAAATATTAAAAATCAAGGTTAGCATCTAAATTTCTAGCAAAATACACACTAAAAAACATACACCAGTAACAGAAAGCAAGGCCAGAATATACTCAATGCAACATTTTATCACATTTTTTAGCTGTTGCTTCTACATTTCCCTTATCTCAGCTAAGAGATAAATTTATGAAAGACTTAATTTATACAATTTTTTATGAAATTAGATTTTCACTTGTACATTGTAATTTTATTATTCATAAAACTCAAAACTATTTGGTTACAATGCATATGACATTTGAGAATGAAATGTCATACAATATAACTTATATGTAAAGAATCATCTAATTATTTTATCATTAGAAGTTTTCTTACTTCAGAAATATTTAAAGATGTTAAAAACTCTTAACAGAGCAAAACTTTCAATGAAAATAAAATCTGAGTATCACTTAATGTAGAATTTCTGCAACTTCTAATCACATGAATTGAAAATTACTACTCTAACCTGTATACTAAAACCTGCATTTTGGAAATCCTCTTATTGTGACAGTGGCAATATAAAATGATGAAAATAATATATGTTACCAAATTTAGTATAAAAATACACTTGGGCAACATACACAAGAAAACAGCTCCTCTTTTTACTAACTTCAAATGCAAACTTCTGCTTCCCATAAATTTTATCAAAAATCTCAAGAAAACATCTAGGTAAATATAGAAAGACTCTGTAAACAGACTGGTTGAAACTAGGGCTTATGATGATGAGGCAATTTATCAAAACATCCATTAACTGGAAGGAAAACAGGAGACAGATCTTTTCTCTTCTTTCTTCCCATTGTTTTAACAACAGATATTGTGGTTTTTACCCCTAAGTTTCATTACATTAAAATAAAAAAGTGTTAATATCCTACTTAAAATAATTCAGCTTATCTGTTTCTAAAAGAAATGTAATACTTTTAAACAATGAAAACAAACAAATGTACCTTAAACTATATTTATACGGAAGTTTTATTTTTCTTAACAGGTGATGAGCAAAATTCAAACTGTAGAACAATCCTCAGGCCTCTGAGATCAAGCCAGATCTGTAAGTGAAAAGAACATCAGATCTACAGAAAAAAATAATTCTTATAATACTACATACAGGATCTCCTTAGACTATCTGGAAAATAAATCCTTTTGAACTAAAATTATGGACACCAACCAGATTTTTCGTCAATGTCTATCTGTTGTCAGAAAAGCTCTATAATCTATGAGATCATTATATGTTATGCAAACTATTCTTAATAAAGTTTAGCATCTTATTTTCCCCATAAGACAGAAAGTCAGTACTAAATCAAATTCTTTTGAGTCAATCTGATCATAGGAGTGAAACTTCAGTAAATCACTGGAAAAAATGACTCTGGAATAAGTAATATTCTGATGTAATACACATAAACCTAAACAAAATACCAAAAATAACACAAGCTTACCATTGTCTTTGGTTTTTTCCCCAACTGAGCTACTAGTCACAGATCCAGAAAGGTGTTCTCTTTTTCATCTAAGGAAAGACTTAACTCTGTGGCTTTGTATTCAAGCGTTCTTTGGTTAGACTCCTAGCCTTCAACCCCAACTCAATTGTCACAACCTTCAGGTCTCTATTAATATACCACACAAGTATTGCATGTTGCAACAGAAAATAACTATTAGCTGTATTGCTATAGTATTAATTTAGTCACAAGAAATCTCTGGAAAAACTGGACAAAATGTTAAACAGACAAACCGCATTTCTAAGAAATCTGTTCTCAGCATTAGAAACCACCTATATACTACAACTGCTGCTGCTGCTGCTAAGTCACTTCAGTGGTGTCTGACTCTGTGCGACCCCATAGACGGCAGCCCACCAGGCTCCCCCGTCCCTGGGATTCTCCAGGCAAGAACACTGGAGTGGGTTGCCATTTCCTTCTCCAGTGCATGAAAGTGAAAAGTGA
The DNA here is from genome assembly GCF_023699985.2 of Odocoileus virginianus. Taxonomy (NCBI): domain Eukaryota; kingdom Metazoa; phylum Chordata; class Mammalia; order Artiodactyla; family Cervidae; genus Odocoileus; species Odocoileus virginianus. Next base: position 671,249 of record NW_027224349.1, read on the forward strand.
AAGTGAAGTCACTCAGTCATGTCCGACTCTTCACAACCCCATGGACAGCAGCCCACCAGGCTCCTCCATTCATGCGACTTTCCAGGCAAGAGTACCGTACTCGGCTGCTTATACTACAAAGATGTTATTAAACAGAATTTGTTCAATTACTGGATCTTTTTCTTCTGACATAATCATTTTAAAGTGTTTCTGATTTATAACTGACTCATAAAATTGGGGGTTCATTTTTTCCAAAATAAAACTGAGTTTTTTTTCAGCCATGATTTAACAGACTTCTTTGAGATGTTCATTTTAACACTAACATAATTTATAACTCCAAATATATAAAAGACGATGACAGAAGTAACATAAATATATAATATAAACTTAGACATCAAACTTTTGGACCTTCTGATACATTATAGAAAATCTGGAACAGAAAAAGTAAAAAATATTTCACACTATTACAAAAATATTTTTCTAATCCTTTTTCATTTTCCATTTTTGGTGTGCTTTAAGATACACATAACATCAGTAGAGTATTACCATATGTTTAAAGATGTATAAAAGTATGTTTAAAATTCTGGTAAAAATGTCCCTATTAAAGGTACATATCCAATTGTTCTAATTCACGGTATGAGTAACCTTAAATGATCTGGGTTTTTGCTGTTATTTTCAGCCATGCCACACAGCATATGGATCTTTTTTTTTCCAACCAGAAATTGAACTCATGACCCCTCCAGTGGAAACTCAAAATGTTAATCACTAGACCACAAGGAAGTCTGTTGATTTTCTTTTCTAAATGATTTGGAAATCCATCAAAATATAACATGGACTGATACAAATAGGACAGATGTGACAGACTAAGTAGAAAAATGTAAACTGTATAATCTAAGTGAATATGTGATTGCTCACTTCAACTTAAAATTCCATTTCTCTAAGTGTTGAAAATGCTCTTAATAAAGATGTTGGTGGCTTAAAGAGCTTGAAATCTGTGCTCTAGATCAGTGATCCAATTTAGACATCCTACAATCTGTTCTAGGAATTCTAATATTCTACCTTAGTGTGCAATCAAACACTCACTGATATTTTCGCACTCTTGGTTTCTTAACTACATTTTTATTACAGAAGTACCAAAAGAAAAAGCCTAACAGGCTTGACAACAGTATAAGCCATACTGACATTCCAATTACTTGATACACCTATCTAGAAAATCAGTAAATACATATCAACAAAATTTTTACTTAAATACATCAATAGCAGAATAGTGAAGCATTTAAATCTCTTATCCTGTTTTATTACTAAGATAAACCATTTCCCACAAACTCCAAACCAAGAGTTTGCACTATAGTGATACAAGACAAATAAATGTAAACCCTAAAAACACAGGAAACATAATAGGCCTTCATTTTAATGATGCACTGGGGTACACTGCAATTTCAATGCTTCAGCAAGCTGGTTTCAACATGATTTTCTTCTTTTAACATACCAGCATTGGGAGATAACACACTTTTAAAACTGTCTGCTAAACTTCTTAGAACATTCTTGCCTAATAAGGTATCACTATGGAGTACCCAATGTCAAAACTAATTCATCTTTAAAAAAAAAAAACAAGTATTCCAAGAATCATAAGGTTTTTTTAAAGTTTAAAAGTCTGAATGACTGATTTCTGAATATTAACAGATATTCAAATTAATGGATAGATCAGCCTCAAAACATATTTAACTATACAACATTCTGAGACCAAAAACAGTGAAAGTTCTTATTACTTTCATAAATACAACAATTAAAAAATAAAAGCCACAGTTCAGCCGGTATTTACATCATCAGTGTCTTCACCATCAACTCCAATGTCATCAAGTTGGATTTCATCATTATCTCCCAGACTAAAGATATCTGTTTCATTAAGTTTTGCTAAAAACACAATAACAGCATACTCTTACAAATATAAAATCGGTGTTACTAGATTAATTGCCTATTAAAAGAAATAATATTGAAATAATACTAAAACACTGAACTATATAAGAAAACTCTTATAGCAATCTTTGATTCAACACTCTTGTTCCAAGGAAAATCTTCCTAACTACAAACACATCACAAAGAACATGTATCACACTGAAACCTCTAGAAGCTCACTGTCAAGTTATTACAATGAAGAATATATGCACTAAGACTTACCCTTGGCATATATAAACTTACTCTAAGATCATTTAGTTCACCCACAGTTGGGTAACTAACCGAATCAGTCCAACACTGGATAGATTTAATAAATCAGTCAGAAAGACTTCAAATTATGCTTTCTCCTAAGAAACAGAAGTAGGAAAGTACTTGTCTGATATCCAAATCTTACTACTATTTCTTAAAAGGGCAATAATTTCATCAGAATTTTCACACTTACACAAATAATCATAATTTTATAATAAAATGCAATGTAGTATAATAAAATAGCTATCATGTTCAAAATGTGGGTTTTGTGTATTTCCTCTTTTATGTTATTGGAAACTTTCAACCTTTTCAAGCTTACTGCAGTAAGAATATAACACTTTTGTCTTTAAGAAATATAGGCATGGAAGCAACCCAGATGCCCATCAGCAGACGAATGGATGAGGAAGCTGTGGTACATATACACCATGGAATATTACTCAGCCATTAAAAAGAATTCATTTGAATCAGTTCTAATGAGATGGATGAAACTGGAGCCCATTATACAGAGCGAAGTAAGCCAGAAAGATAAAGACCATTACAGTATACTAACACATATATATGGACTTTAGAAAGATGGTAATGATAACCCTATATGCAAAACAGAAAAAGAGACTCAGATGTATAGAACAGACTTGTGGACTCTGGGAGAAGGTGAGGGTGGGATGTTTCAAGAGAACAGCATTGAAACATGTATATTATCTAGGGTGAAACAGATCACCAGCCCAGGTTGGGTACATGAGACAAGTGCTCAGGCCTGGTGCACTGGGAAGACCCAGAGGGATCGGGTGGAGAGGGAGGTGGGAGGGGGGACTGGGATGGGGAATACATGTAAATCCATGGCTAATTCATTTCAATGTATGACAAAAACTACTGTAATGATGTAAAGTAATTAGCCTCCAACTAATAAAAATAAATGGAAAAAAAAATAAAGAAAAAAAAAAGAAATATAGGGAATACCTGTTAAAAACACTCTCCACAAAACTCTGGGACAGCACTATATATACTAAGATAAACAACACCATTTTCTATAAAAATCAGTACCAGTACCATAATTGCCTTGATCAGCTGAAACCAGATACTTTCTTAAAAATTGTTTAAAAGAGTATAAAAAATGTATTCCTTTATTAGGAAGAGAATTCATTACTAACTTGTTAATATTCTTAGTATTTAACACATACTTAAACCTAATTTCTTTGAGCCCCCTTTTTTTGGGGGGGGGCAAGAATACTGGAGTGGGTTGCCATTCCCTTCTCCAGGAGATCTTCCCCATCCAGGGATCGAACCTGGGTCTCCAGCACTGTAGGCAGACGCTTTACCATCTGAGCCACCAGGGAAGAGCATATATGCAAAAAACATGTAAAAGAAACAGAATTCTAACAAAACTGCTTCACCTAAACACTAACAAGCAAATACTACTACAACATGTAGTAACTTTTACATTGATTACCAAGTTCAGGAAGCTTCCCATAAGCCTTCAGACTTCTAGTTTCATCAGCATTGTACTTTAAAATTATATCAGGTTTGTTATCCTTGAAGAAAAACAACTATCAAAACTGGTTATGCAAAATATCATCATTTCTCTCATCAATTACTTTCAAATTGAAGTAAGAAAAACTTCACTGTTCTATTACAAATTACATTTTCCTTCACCTTCCATCTTCTGTAACAAAAACAAATCCTTGTAAAGAAGTTTCCATGCATGATTAAATAATGTATAGCCTAGAAAAATTATTTATAGAATTCACTAAATCGAAGAAAGAAAAGGAAAAAGGGGGGAGTGTTTTGCAGTGCGGTCCCTGCTCATACTATAACAGTAATTCAAACTGAAAGTGGTATTATTACCCAAGAAAATTAATAAACCTTTCTATAACCTAAGGTTCTTAGAACATCTTACCTATTAGAACTGTTTATGGAGTTTTTAAAAGATATCTATATTTTGCTGAAAACTGACAGACCTGAAGTGAAATCCTTTTGTGTTTAAAAAGCTCTTCTGGGTGCTTCCGATGCAAATTTCCCTGAGAATTACTGCCCTACAATGTTCACATTTCTCCATTTTAAAGAGTTTGAGTCATTTAGAGAGGAAAAAAGTCTGAATGTTTACAATTAACCTAGAAAAAACCTACAGAAAGGCAACTGAAAATATCACAGTGATTCAAGTGCAGTGTAATACAAACCAACACTTCTCAAACTGTAATATGCACATGAAACACATAGGCATGGTGTTAAAATTCTGATTTTGATGCAGTAGGTAAGAGATCAGGTAATAACTTGCTATAACACCTCCATATAGTGGTGATGCTGCTAATATCTTTAGATTATGATTTGAAAAGCAAAGGTTTGTATTATTCTGCTTGCAACAGATTAAAATCAGAAGAGCCGCTGTGGCTATCACTTTTAAAGTTAGTATTTTAATCCCTTAAAGGTATTCATGTAATTGTGGTTACACTGTCCATGAAACAGAGAATTAAACCAGGAATTCACAATTATTCTATCCATTTGGGGAGTTTTATGAAGTCAAATTTTTTAAAAGTGGAAATGAAAATGATGCACTTTTAGAGACATTCTAAGTTTTTAGTAATCAAATATAGAAAAAGAAAAAAATCATCAACAGATGATCCATCCAGCTCATAAAAACATACAAAGGAAAAAAATTCAGTATAGTTTCTGAATATAAAACGAACATACAAAAATAAGTGTCCATATTACCCAAAGTAATATATAGACTCCATGTAAATCCTATAAAAATTCAAGTAGCATTTTATTCACAAAGTTATATGGAACCACAAACAATCTAAATAGTCAAGGCAATCTTGAGAAAGAATAAAGCTGGAGACCACATATGTCCTAATTTCAAAACACAACTGTCAAACAATATCGGACTGGCATTATATCAGTACTGCTGACAGCTGGAACAAAACTGAGAACTCACAAATAAAATTCTTTCAAGAAAGTCAACTAATACTTATTAAGAGAACCAAGATCACAGTGTAGAAAAGACATTCTCTCTAATAAATAGGACTGGGAAAACAGAATACTTAAATAAAACTGAACACGTTTCTTACACCAAAAACTACCTGAAGTTATCCTGAAATAGATTACAGATTTAAAAACAAACCTGAAACATAAAACTACTGGAAAAGAAAACTGGGAAAAGATTACTGAAGCTGATCTTGGTATTTGCTTTTTGTATACCACACCAAATGTATAAGCAGCAAAAGAAAAAACTAGTAAGCAGAACTACATCGCACAAAAAAAGCTTTTGCATGGAAAAGGAAATTGTCAACAAAAAGAAGACCATCTATTAGATAGGTAAAATTATTTGCAAATGATATGACCAATAAGGGATTAATGTCCAACATAGATAAATCCTGCCATTTGCAACAACATGCATGAACTTGGACAGCAGTGTGCTAAGAGAAATAAGTCACATAGTGAAAACAAAGACTGTATTACCTCATTCATATGTGAAATCAGGACTGTACACAATCTTATCAAAGTTCAGGGAAGCTCTTAATCTCTCCTCTTTGAGAGATTTTAAGATTCTATACAAGCCTGAAATGAAGCCTAAGGAGTGTCAACTTCTTGACCGAGCATTTAAAGGTACACCCCAACATGCACAGAGTCTCTAAGCAGAGGTTGAGAGGATAAGTGGTTTTTAATGAAACCACAAACATGAGCTGTCTTCTTAGGTTATAATCAAGTATTCAGTGGCCATACAAAAAAAAAAAAAAAAAAGATACATACCAAACAGAATCTTTTTCAAAAATCACTCAACAAACAATGACAAGGAAAAAACCCTGGGAGAAGAAATCTGACTTCCAGTCTCACCATGTTTTATTTGTATTTTTTAGTTTTCAACAGCAACACCAAAAACATGAGACACACAAAAAAACAGGAAACGGTGGTCATATCAAGAAAAAAGTAGTCAGTACAAACCATGGCTAGAAAGTCTAGAAGCTAGACTTAACAAAAGACTATATCAGTTAGTATAAGTATATTTAAATAAGTAAAAGAACCCACACATCAAATATTTTTTTAACTGTCAGAATATTTTACTAGAGAATCAGATAGATTATTTAAAATATAAAAACTAACGGAGATGAAAAGTAGAGTAACTGACTTCAAAATCTCTCAATCACTAATAGAACAATCATACAAAAAAATTTACAAGGTAGTAGAAACTGAAATTTAACAAATCAGAAATTTAAGTATCTGTGGAAAACACGACCTGAAAATAGAATAAAGAGGGACAGTAGTTACTTCACTCAAATTTTAATTAAACACAGTCATGGGTTTAACACAGAAATCAAATGGATATCAGACTAGCAATTTATAGTCCAAACATAGTTTATAACTATCAAGTTCTTTTCTAAGTATTCATATCAGATTTACAACATACACTCAAAGCTACTGAGTCTATGTCTTATCTTTCTGTAAACCTGTAAAAACTTTCTGGAGATTAAGAGGGTGCGACTTATTTAACTGCATCATCTAGAACAATTTAAAACTATTAATTGGGACCCCAGTGTAAAATTACTAAATATTTGTTTTTGATGGGTAAGAACACTAATAATACACTGTCATATACAACTGTTCTTATTTCAGAAAAGGTAATTTTTAAAAAATAAAAAGCAAAATGGAGGGGAGTTCTCTCATTGTCCAATGGTTAGGACTCAGTGCTCTCATGGCAGTAGCCTGGGTTTAGTCCCTGATTGGGGATCTAAAATCTGACAAGCTGCAGTGCAGCCAAAAAAAAAAAAAAAAGAAAGAAAAATGAAGAATTTAGCTTTGAGCAAAACATCACACAAAACAAAGATAGCTTCTAATTTTACTATGGAACAGTATAAAAGACAGCCTGTACCACAACCCCTGAAAACCTAACACAAATCCTAGAATACAACTGGACTTTCAATAGAGGACAGAATGATGATCTGTAGTATTTATACAAAATTATAAGAAAATATTTACTGCACATTATACTTAAAATTAAAAAAACAACAACAATCTTCCCACAAATACATGTACCATTGGTCAGCCAAAACCCTATCGTCTTAAACATCTCTGGATCTTAATCAATTTTGATGACAGAATGATGAGAATCATAACTAGCTAGAACTGGTTCAAATACCTTTTATTGAATCTTCTATATACCTATATTAATGACTGACTAAACTCAAAAAACACTGTAAATTTAACTGTAATTATTACCTGACAGACTCAAAGACCAACCAATATAACGTCTGAAGTATTCATCCAAACCCATAAAAGAAAACTTACTGTATATTACATTTAAAATATACAAACAATAATGTGCAATGTTAAGCCATTCCTCCTACAAAAAAATACTATTCACTCAGTGTGGAAAATGTGTCTACTAAGAATTAGGGTAAAACTACAGAATAAGGGGTATGTGTGTGTGTCTGTAATGTATGCATGCCTGTGAGACAAAGTCTAGTCATAAACAGTTGCAATATATTAGGAAAAAATTAAAGTTACGTAGTTCAGTCTGTGTCAAATTTTCTAATTCAGAATATTCAAAATATATAATAATTTGACTTCAACTAAAGATTTTAAACAGAGAAGGCACTGGAGACCCACTCCAGTACTCTTGCCTAGAAAATCCCATGGACAGAGGAGCCTGGTGGGCTGCCGTCCATTCTATGGGGTCGCTGAGAGTCAGACACCACTGAGCGTGATTTCACTTTCACTTTTCACTTTAATGCACTGGAGAAGGAAATGGCAACCCACTGCAGTGTTATTGCCTGGGGAATCCCAGGGACGGTGGAGCCTGTTGGGCTGCCATCTACGAGGTCGGAGAGTCAGACACGAATGATTGGACTTAGCAGCAGCAGCAGCAAAGACTTTAAAAATTACAAAAGTATAGTTCAAAGTTATGTGAATCACTTTTAATTGCAAATTGCTCCTGACATTTTTAATTACTTTAAATATGTGAAAATAAGTCATTACACAAATATAGCAATCTAGTTACCAATCTACATATACTCAGGCCCCAAAACCATTAATTGAAAAATAACTCAAGAGAACAAAACTGTTTTTTATCCCAAAAAATGAGACGAAGGAATTTTTAAACAATATGATCAATATTTCTGACAAAACTACTAAATATGATCTCATATGTTCCAATTTCAAATTTTCCTAATACTATATACGGCTGCTTCCCACAATTCAAAATCTTACCAAAGACCATACACTGTATTAGAAATTAGTCTCCTTTAGTCTTAAAAATAGTTCTCCAGTTTCTTTTTTTGACTTTTATGGCTTAAGATTTGCTTTTTTTAAGAGTCTAGGCCATTTGTTTTACACACTGAATTTGTCTGTTTCCTCAACAGCATACATTTCTGGCATAAATCCAACACAGGTGTCACAAATCACTGTTTCTAAATATAATATTCTATTATGAAAGTTATCATGGATCTACTAATTTTATCTATTTATATTGCCATATAAATCACTACTCTTGAAATCTTTTAAGAATTCATGTAGAAGGACAGGTAATTTTTTTTAAGGTAAATTTTGTACTAACATAAAGTACATTTCCATACTTATCTTTTTTCTCAATTTTCCTCAGATCTGATGTAACCTCTTCACACCATCAAAACACATTGCTTCCAGTCGTGTGTTTCCCAACAGTTTTATTACCTGAGTATATTCTTAAGAAGGGGAAAAAAAGAAAAAGCTGTAAAATACTGTTCATTTTTTCTTAAAATGTAACAGCTATTATTATGTTGGTAACTTCACTTTTAGATCAAACCATAATTTTAAAGAAAGCAAAACTTTAAAGTATTATACAAATGTGAGCTGTTTCAAGGTGAAATATATCCATTTTATCCAAGAAAATGAGAGAATGCTTAATCTCTCAATTTCTATAATCATTTCCAGCTACATTTATACATTTTATCCTCTTATTTTTAGAGCAAATAAAAACCTACAAAGTCAAGCAGCTAATCCAAGGACATAACTGTTATTTCCATGACAAGCTATCTATTATTAGGAATATTTTAGTTATTTACTAATTTGAGTAAATCAGTTCAGTCTTGATCTTCATGACTGCATATTCTACCTTTTGACATCAAAGTGGCTTATTTCAGACTGCACATTAAATACTGATTTATCAATCTCTCATACCAAATATTAGCCAAATCTTAGCTCTCCTTTCCCTCATTAACTTTAGTGATAAAAAAGAGTAGATTAACTATTAACAAACTTTTCTTTGAGAACATATTAATGATTAGCCTAGTTCTTAAAAAATAAAAATGACATTTAAAGATAAAATGTCAAACGTTTAAAAACAATTATGTCTAAGAGTAGTCAAGAAGCCACCTGTTACTGTTGTCACTTGAAAACACTGACATAAGCATTAGGCAGTAGGCTGCTGCTGGTAAGTCACTTCAGTCATGTCTGACTCTGTGCGACCCCATAGATGGCAGCCCACCAGGCTCCACCATCCCTGGGATTCTCCAGGCAAGAACACTGGAGTGGGTTGCCATCTCCTTCTCCAATGCATGAAAGTGAAAAGTGAAAGTGAAGTCGCTCAGTAGTGTCTGACTCTCAGCAACCCCATGGACTGCAGCCCACCAGGCTCCTCCGTCCGCAGTATTTTCCAGGCAAGAGAACTGGGGTGGGTTGCCACTGCCTTCTCTGTTAGCCATATGGGACAACCTCTTCTTGACTTAAATGACAAAAGTGGGCATCAGAGTAATGAGAAAGAAACAGATAATATAAAGCCTGTAAACTATCAATTTTTTTTTTTTTACTAAGGCCTAACATCAAAGTGACAGTGACTGCAGCCACAAAATTAAAAGATAATTGTCCTTTGAAGAAAAGTGATGACAAGCCAAGACAGCATCTTATAAAGCAGAGATATCATTTTGCTAACAAAGGTCTGTATATTCAAAGCTAGTTTTTCCAGCATGGATGTGACAGTTAGGTCATAAAGAAGGCTGGCCCCTGAAGAAGTGAAGCTTCAAACTATGGTGCTGGAGAAGACTTTTGAGAGTCCACTGAATTGCAATGAGATCAAACCAGTCAATCCTAAGGGAAATTAACCCTGAATATTCATAGCAAGGACTGCTGCTGAAGCTGAAGCTGAAGCTCAATAGTTTGGCCACCTGACACAAAGAGCTAATTCACTGGAAAAGATACTGATTCTGGGAAAGATTGAGGGCAAAAGATAAGGGGACAACAGAGGATGAGATGGTTGGATGGCATCATGATTCAATGGACATAAGTTTGAGCAAACTCAGGGAGACAGCGAAGGACAGGGAAGCCTGGCATTCTGCAGTTCATGCAGTCACAAAGAGTCAGACACAACTTTGAGACTGAGTAACAACAACTCTACCAAAGAGGCCCTAGTCTATTCTGTAATTACCCTGAAAGGTAAATGGGATTTACATGATGGTGAGTCCCCTTTATCACAGGCCAATGAACCTGGCTTACTATTCAGGACTTCTACACAAAAGAAAATAAGAAAGGAAAGAAAAAGACAATTTAAAAATTGGCCCAGAAAACAAACTTCCAATGTAAGGAAAAAATATGAAGACCAAGTACCTGATTTTCTTTAGCTACACAACATGTTTCAAATAGTTAATAAAAATGTTGATTTTTTTTTTTTTAAGTGGCTTGCACTACACATGAATAACTACACGGCCTTGTTATAAAGTGCTGGAAACTACTGAAAGAAATGGACAAATGTGAATGTACCTTATACACTAGATAAACATTATCAAATAGAATTTTTCAGTTAAGAGAAAATGATATATCTGAATTGAACAATATGTTAGTTTCAATTCATTTCAACATACACATATGGCTAGTGGCTATGCTAGAAAACAGGTTTCCCCAATGGCTCAGCCATAAATAATCCACCTGCAAATGCAAGAGACAAGACACAGGTTTGACCTCCAGGTCAGGATGATCCCCTGGGGAAGGAAATGACAACACACTTCAGTAGCCATTTCTTGGAGAATCCCATGGACAGAGGAGCCTTGTGGGCTGCAGTCCATGAGGTCACAAATGAGTCGTACATGGCTAAGCACAAGTAATGATGCTAGAAAACAGTACTTACTAGGTAACAGTGTAATTTTAAGGTTAAATTTCTTGTGACCATTCTACTGTAGCTTAAGAATGAAGACAAGAGAAAGTCTTCATTCATAGGAGATGAAGTATTTAGGGCTAAAGTACTAATTGCATAATTGCATATAACTAGATCTGCCAATTTATGTCAATGTGTGGCAAAAACCACTACAATATTGTAAAGTAATTAGCCTCCAACTAATAAAAATAAATGAAAAAAAAAAGAAAAATTAAAACATTAGGGGAAAATGGACATGTACAGAAAGTAAGTATAAGAAGAAAATATTAAAAATTAGTGAATCTAGGTAAAAACATGGGATTTTGTTTTATTCATATTTCAACTTTTCAGTGGACTTAACTTTTTTAAGGAAAAAATTAAGCACTTCAGTCACTTATTTTACTCTTATTTTAGTCTGCACTTACTTAAGTAAGAGATAGTCAATCATTCAGTTATTTTATTTAATATGATCATCTGCCAGTGGCACTGGAGTGCTGAGGGTGTGAAGGTCTTAGGATGTATTTCTCATAGTCTACTGAAAAATATAAAACATTACTATTACAAAAGTAGGAAATTTCCAATGTTGGCACCCAGGCTTAGTCTGCTCAAAACCCTAAAATTCACTCTCATTTATATCATCCTTTTCCACATAAAACAAAGGGAACTATGTTTGCGTAAATGCCACCAATTTCCATCAGAAATAGTTTAAAATGAATTATTTAATGCAGAAATTCTGGAGAAATGTAGGGGACTATAAATGGGGAAAAGCTGGATGTGAGGGGCTTCTGTAGTAGCTTAGTAGTAGAGAATCCACCTGCCAATACAGGAGACACAGGTTTGATCCCTGGACCCAGGAAGACCCCACATGCCACAGAACAACTAAGCCTCTATGCCACAGCTATTGAGCCTGTGCTCTACAGCCTGGAAGCTGCAACTATTGAGCCCATGTGCTACAACTACTGAAACCTAGGCATCCCAGAGCCTGTGTTCTGCAACTGGAAAGACCACCACAGTGAGAAACCCATGTGAAACTACTGCAACTACAAAGCAGCCCCTGCTCTCCACAGCTAGAGAAAAGCCTGTGAACAGTAAAGAAGACTCAGCACAGCAAAAAATATAAAAGTAGATAAAAATCTTTTTTAAAAAAACAAGATATGAGTCAACTCCTCAGGATTATGACTAAGATCCATTTCAGATTAAAGTCTGAAATTCACGTTATCAAAAAAGGTATTAATAACTTCAGAATTCCTACCCTGTCCGTCTTCTTTAAAGACTCTCTTTTTTCAGATTCATTCTCATTCTTACACTGTGCCTGTTTTTACCTCCCTTACCTAACTGATTTAAAAGGTGAATAAAAAATTAAGTCTACTAATCTGCATTTTACAAACTAAACTATAAAACAAGCTAAAATAGGACTTTAAGCTTTATAAAATACAGAAAAACAAAAATATTATCATTTAAATAGCAGTAGAACATTAACAGAACTTGAAATACAATTTCTAAAATTTAACCTAATTTGGTTACTCATTGTTTACAAATTGCCAAAGATTTTCTTTTTAAATCCCTTACCAAACATTACTAGCCACAAAACTGATTACCAGAGATAACCATTAACAGTTTATTATCCATGTTTTCCAATTAAAACTGGATTCCACACATTCTCTTCCCAATTTATTTTCAAATCAATAAACCAAGAGTAGTCCATATATTTGGAAAGGAATGTAAAATTTAAAATAATATGTAAGAATGTTTGGCATGATAGGTAGCAGTCAGTCTGAAAGTCCTACAGAGGGAAGAGGGGAGTTACCCAAGGATGGAGTGCATAGGAAAATAACATTAACAAAAATGCATTGGACATGTATTAAGCGCCAAGCTATAGTAATTTAATATGCATAAAATAAACAATATTCTCTTTAGAACATAACAATCTAACATGGGCACCTGAAACTTCATTATTAGAAACAGAGGAGGAAACAAGGTATGTACGAAAATGTAACTTTATTTGTAAGCTAACCATGAATTACACAGACTAGAAAAAAACAGTAGAAGTATTTTGTAATTTACCTAACACATTGTTAAAAGGAAATCCCTAGAATTTCCCTGAAATCAGAAGTAAAAAATTTGCTAGAAAAAGGCTGTGTCAGTTGGTTCGGGGACTCAAGAGATCACTGATCTCAAAACGACAAATAAAGAAATATCCCCAACCCTAAGCAAGCTGTGAGTGTCAGGAAGGAATAAAGAAGGGAGACTTGTTGTGGAACGTGAAATGTGGTGCTATTCTGAAGGGGATATTTTCACTGTTTGCAGTCACAGTTTCTCCAGGAGGAATTACAAGGATATTAAAAATGACACAACTCAGGTCTCTTGTAAAAAGGTGGATTTAAGGAATGATCGTCCAAGAGCTCTCTGTCAAACTTGTTCATTTGTGAACTGCCTCAGAATAAAAATGAGTAGAAATACATGATGCCAGAATCCATTTTATGAGAAAACTAGGCTGAATACATTGGTAAATGCATGCCTTGTAAGAATATTAAGGTTTGTGACAGGTAGAAGAAACTAAACTGGCAGAGATAACCTAAACATATAACAAGGTTTCACCTTCATGTTTGCAAAGAAGCAGTATTTTCACCAGCAATGAACTGTCCACAAAGAAAAGTATGTAAAAATATTTAATCACCCCCAAACAATCAGTGTTTCATAAAGAACTGCTTGCTAACACAGAGTCCTGGGAAGGAATGAAGGCCGGGGAGGCGAAGCCTGTTAATTTTTAGGCTTCAGTGCAGTTATTATTAATACACCTATAGTTAAATTGACGTGAACCTAGAACAAATTGAACTTTCCTTCTAAACTAGACAAGAATGGAGGAAATTATACCACTATGTGAACAAACCCAGAGGAACCAAGAGCAGCTTCCTAGCTCCTATGTGGACTGCACAGTCCCGATCAAAGACATCACCCAACTACAAGAAGAACTACTATTTGGACGGCTGAGCAAACCATGGTACCGGGAAACCAAAGGATTACGTTTATGCTTCGGCACAGGTGTAAGGGCAGGCTCACTGTTTCCAAGCAGCTTACAGTGCTGGTGCTGCTGCCGCTGCTAGGTCATCCTCCGAGGCTGCCAGGTAATCCTCTGAGGCTTCTAAAGAACTCAGAAGTTACTCTGAATTGAAAGCTCTGGAGAGATCAGCACGAGGCCACAATCAGCGGCAGCAAAATGGCGACCCACGGGCGTCAAGGGGATAAGGTCACTTTTTTCTCCTCTGACGCTACTGCCGTATCCCCCAAGCATAGTCTCTTTCACCGTACAGCACACGCGTAGCTCAAACCAACTTACTTCCCAGCACTCAACAAAGTGAAATAAGCTGTGACAGATTCCAGTAAAAAAGGGATACATTACCGGAGAACACTGCACAGAACTTGAAAGAAGACGACTACGTGACGTGGCCCGACTACGTAGCGTGGCCTGACAACGTTGAAGCATAGGGCGACTACACTGTCCTACTTATAAACCGCTTGGGCTAACTCATACTATTGGAATAGAAGTTAGCTACTTTGTAGAAAGTGTTTTTTCTACACTTAAATTTTATCTATTGTCTTCCTTCTTGGAAAAATAAATTCCATCATGATGCTTCTGTAAGAAATCTCTGCAGTAATACAAGTGGTGGAGGAATTAAGGAGAAAGTGTATATATCTCTCAAAGGGCCTGAAAAAAGTCCTTAGGTTTGGGAGACAGGAACATCTTGAGTTTCAGTACAGATCCCTCCGTTTAAAATGTTTAGATACACCAAGTTAGGGATTATTGGTAGTACAGGGGTAGAGTTACAAGACAGTGTATCCAGTGTCAGCATGGTAGAATAAAGTTTAAAGTTAATGTTAAAAAACTTTCTCTTCAGAAATAAAATGTTAAGGACTGCTTTTTTACAGTGATGAAAGACATTTTCACATGATTTAAGTATGAGGGAACATTGTAACTTACCTGTGATTTTGCTTGAACTTTATGCTAAGACACCCTATCTTTTGACCCATCAAACAAATATTGTACATCTGCTTAACCACCAAAGAAAGGTCACTCTTTATCCACTTACACAAAGTAATCAAATTCTACTGCAGTCATCCAGCAGCAGGGTACCATCTGGGAAACTCAGGATGGGAAAAACAAAATGAACCATCCTGTACTTTGGATCATAGGTTCCTAGACAGTTAATATGAATATTTAAGTAAGAATTTTAATGAGCTCATATTCTTGCATAGAAAAATACTAAAATCATTTGCAATATCACATTTTTCTGATTAACAGTAGTCTTTTATCAAGATTTATGTTTCACTACATGTATTTTCCACTTTAAGGAAATTTGTGTATGTACTGGCTCCTCTTCTACATCTTCAGAGCACTCCTCTCAAAATTGTCTAAAAGATCATTTTCCAGGTTATGGTCCTCAATTTTGTTCAAATAAATTTTATCTATTTTTACTATATGGCAATTATTTTAATCAACAATAGTACAATTTTCTTCAAATTCTTTTGTTTGTTCTTTTGCTTTAGTGGTAAAACTAAAGCACTAATTGTACTGAAAGTTAGTCTCCTACTTAATCGTCACATGTGATCAATGAGCCAACATAGTATGAAACGACCTTGGTACAACTTAGGAGAAACCAGGCTTTCCCTGGTAGCTCAGCTGGTAAAGAATCCACCTGAAATGCAGGAAACCCCAGTTTGATTTCTGGGTTGGGGAGAACCCCTGGAAGAGGGTGTGGCAATTCATCCCAGTATTCCTGGGCTTCTTTGGTGGCTCAGATGACAAAGAATCCACCAGCAATTGCAGGAGACCTGGGTTCGATCCCTGGGTTGGGGAGATCCCTGGAAGAGGACATGGCAATCCACTCCAGTATTCTTGCTTGGAGAATCCCCATAGACAGAGGAACTGGTGGGCTATAGTCCATGGGATCACAAAGAGTCAGACACGGCTGAGCAACTAAGTATACCAGAAACCCAAATTTACTTTTTTTCCATTTATTTTTATTAGTTGGAGGCTAATTACTTTACAATATTGTAGTGGTTTTTGCTATACATTGACGTGAATCAGCCATGAATGTAAATCCAAAATTGATTTTTTAAAAAGATGCTTGATACAATTAACATACAGAAATCTCTTGCATTCCTATACACTAACAATGAGAAAACAGATAGAGAAATTAGGGAACAATACCATTCACCATTGCAACAAAAAGAATAAACTACTTAAGAGTATATCTACCTAAAGAAACAAAAGACCTATACATAGAAAACTATAAAACATTGATGAAAGAAGTCAAAGAGGACACAAACAGATGGAGAAATGTACTGTGTTCATGGACTGGAAGAATTAATATTTTCAAAATGACTATACTACCCAAAGCAATCTATAGATTCAATGCAATCCCTATCAAGCTACCAACGGTATTTTTCATAGAACTAGAACAAATAATTTCACAATTTGTATGGAAATACAAAAAACCTCCAATAGCCAAAGTAATCTCGAGAAAGAAGAACAGAACTGGAGGAATCAACCACAGTCATCAAGATAGTATGGTACTGGCACAAAGATAGAAATATAGATCAATGGAACAGAATAGAAAGCCCAGAGATAAATCCACGAACCTATGGGCAACTTATCTTTGACAAAGGAGGAAAGGATATACAATGGAAAAAAGACAACCTCTTTAACAAGTGGTTCTGGGAAAACAGGTCAACCACTTGTAAAAGAATGAAACTAGAACACTCTAACACCATACACAAAAATAAACTCAAAATGGATTAAAGATCTAAATGTAAGACCAGAAACTATAAAACTCCTAGAGGAGAACTTAGGCAAAACACTCTCTGATATAAATTACAGCAGGATCCTCTATGACCCACCTCCCAGAATATTGGAAATAGAAGCAAAAAAAAAAAAAGGGGACCTAATGAAACTTAAAAGCTTTTGCACAACAAAGGAAACTATAAGTAAGGTGAAAAGACAGCCCTCAGATTGGGAGAAAATAATAGCAAATGAAGCAACAGACAAAAATATACAAGCAACTCCTGCAGCTCAATTCCAGAAAAATAAATGACCCAATCAAAAAAATCAAAACAGACATTTCTCCAAAGAAGACATACAGATGGCTAGCAAGCACATGGAAAGATGCTCAACATCACTCATTATCAGAGAAATGCAAATCAAAACCACAATGAGGTACCATTACATGCCAGTCAGGATGACTGCTATCCAAAAGTCTACAAGCAATAAATGCTGGAGAGGGTGTGGAGAAAAGGAAACCCTCTTACACTGTTGGTGGGAATGCAAACTAGTACAGCCACTATGGAAAACAGTGTGGAGATTTCTTAAAAAACTGGAAATAGAACTGCCATATGACCCAGCAATCCCACTTCTGGGCATACACATCAAGGAAACCAGATCTGAAAGAGACACATGCACCTCAATGTTCATCGCAGCACTGTTTATAATAGCTAGGACATGGAAGTAACCTAGATGTCCATCAGCAGATGAATGGATAAGGAAGCTTATCCATTATATGGTACATATACACAATGGAATATTACTCAGCCATTAAAAAGAATTCATTTGAATCAGTTCTAATGAGATGGATGAAACTGGAGCCCATTATACAGAGTGAAGTAAGCCAGAAAGATAAAGGCCAATACAGTGTACTAACACATATATATGGAATTTAGAAAGATGGTAACGATAACCCTATATGCAAAACAGAAGAAGAGACACAGATGTACAGAACAGACTTTTGGACTCTGTGGGAGAAGGTGATGTGGGGCATGTTTCAAGAGAACAGCATCAAAACATGTATATTATCTATGGTGAAACAGATCACCAGCCCAGGTTGGATGCATGAGACAAGTGCTCAGGCCTGGTGCACTGGGAAGACCCAGAGGGATTGGGTAGAGAGGGAGGGGGAGGGGGTATCAGGATGGGGAATACATGTAAATCCATGGCTGATTCATGTCAACGTATGACAAAAACCACTACAATATTTTAAAGTAATTAGCCTCCAACTAATAAAATTAAATGAAAAAAAATAGTAATATAGAAGTGCCTTTTTCCTGAGTATCTCCTTCAAAGTTATGTTTTAACTTTTTACTGAAATATATTATTTTGTTGTTGTTCAGTTTCTCAGTTATGACTGACTCTTTGCAACCCCATGGACTGCAGCACACCAGGCTCCCTGTACTTCACCATCTCCGGAAGCTTGGTCAAACTCATGCCCATTGGTGATGCCACCAACCATCTCATCCTCTTTCATCCCCTTCTCCCCCTGCCTTCAATCTTCCCAGCATCAGGGTCTTTTCCAATGAGTCAGTTCTTCACATCAGGTGGCCAAAGTATTGGAACTTCAGCTTTAGCATCAGTCTCTCCAATGAATATTCAGGATTGATTTCCTTTAGTGTTGACTGAATTGATATCCTGTTGTCCAAGGTATTAGCAAAAGTCTTCTCCAGCACCACAGTTGAAAAGCATCAATTCTTTGGTGCTCAGCTTTCTTTATGGTCCAAATCTCACATCCATACATGACTAGTGAAAAAACCATGGTTCTGACTCTATGGGATATATTTATATGAATTATACCTCGCTATGTACACAAATCACTGCTTTGGCGTTGTCTTGGAAAACCTAATCCATTCTTTCACAAATGAGGTAGAGCTAGGTAATGTAATCAGAAGACATAAAATTGTTTCTAATGGTTTATTGTGGGCCAATGTCATCAGTATTTGTTTTGAGACAGGTGTTTGAGCGTTTGTTTTCTAGACTGGTCTAGAGTTAGTGCTGAAACTGAGCATAACTGGGACTCCTTTGCTAGAGCTGGAATAGGACAGTTGCTGAACAGATTTCACTGTGGAAGAAAAGGCATTGTGAATGTGACTGCTGCCTCCTTAAGCTATCCACTGTTTTGTTTCTTTGTGTATCTATTAATGTGTTATCATATAAAAGTCACACATTATAAGAAAACAATTCTATATATTTAGTAACATTACAGAGCAATAAAACTTTTCCATCTTTAAGAATTATTTGTGTTATCACAAAACTCTTTTTGGTCATATTTGTTGTCGTCTTAGTTCCCACTCCCTTTATATTTTACTTTACTAGATATTAACTTATCAGTTATGTGGCTTATTAATATTTTCCTAATTTCATAGACTGTCTTTTTGCTGATTGATCACAAACTTTATGGACAGGAGTTTTTTAGTTTTATATATTCCGACTTGGAATTTTTGTTGTCTGTGCTTCTGATATCCAAAAAGACATTCCCAAGACCAATATGAAGAAGTTGTTACTAACTTTTTACTCAGTTTTCTAGGAGTTTCATAGTTTTATGTATCACATTTAAATCTCTAGTCTAATATGACTTGATTTCTGTAAGTGGCATAAGAAACTTTCATTCTTTTGAAGTTTACATATCCCAGTTTTCCCAGCACCATTATCAAAGACTCTCATTGCCCACACTGTGTATTTTCAGTGTCTTTGATATGTGTTACTTCCCCATAAACACTTGGGCATTTTCTGTACTCACTGTTCTATATTCTAATGATGTATGAATCTATTTATATACCAATACCATATTTTTTTAAGTACAGTAGCTTCCAGTATAGTTTGAAATCAGAAGAGTAACTCTCCTTGCTTTATTCCTTACTTTTCCCCTTCAAATTGCTCTGGCTTTTGGGGACTGTGTGTGTGCTTTCCCATTGATTTAAGCCATAATTGTTCTATTTCTGGCTATGCTATCAAGGAAATTCTAGCCTTGAAAATCAGTTTGGAAGCTTCTTCTTCAAGTTTTTGGAAAAACTGGAAAAGTATTGGTATTAATTATGCTTCAAAAGTTCGGCAAAATTTATCCATGAAGACACTGGTCCTAGATCTTTCTTTATTGGGACATTTTTTATTAGTGACTCTATATCCTTACTCTGTAAGTGTCTATTCAGATTGTCTGTTTCATTGACATTTCAGTCTTTATAGGTTGTATTTTTTTCTTTTTTTTTTTTTACTGAAATATAATTTTACCATGCTGTGTTAGCCTCTGCTATACAACAGTATGAATTAGGCCTGTGTATACATTCATTCTAGCCCTCTTTATCCTTCCTCACCACTCCCATTCCATCCCTCCAGTTCATCACAGAGCACCAGACTGGGCTCTCTGTGCTATTCAGCGGTTTCCCACTAGCGGTCTGTTTTACAGAGTAGTGTGTATACGTCCGTGCTACTCTCTCCATTTATCACACTCTCTCCTTACCCTGCAGTGTCCATGGGTCCATCCTCTACATCTGTGTCGCTATTCCTGCTCTGAAAATAGGTTCATCTGCAGCACTGTTCTAGATTCAACATAGTTTTGTTAATACACAATATTTCTTTCCTCTTTCCAATACACAGTAAGTGAAACAGACTTATTTCACTCTGTATGACAGACTGTAGGTTCATCCAGATCTCAAGAAATGACCCAGTTTCACTTCTTTTTGCAACATACTCTATGGGCAGAGAAGTCTGGTAGGCCGCAGTCTACCGGGTCACACAAGAGTCTGACGTGATTTCGAGAATAAACAACAATAAACAATGTTTCATTATGGGGCTTCCCAGGTGTCTCAGTGGTAAAAGAATCTGCCTATCAACATATGAGAGGCATCCTCAGAGTTTAATCCCTGGGTCTGGAAGACCCCCTGGAGTAGGAAATAGCAACCGACTCCATTTCTCCCTGTTCTTTTCTGAGAAATCCCATGGACAGAGAAGCCTGGCAGGTTACAGTTCACAAGGTCACAAAGAATCAAGCATGACTCAGTGACTAAAACAACAGCAGTGTTCCATTATATACACATACCACATGTATATTTCCACCAGCAATGCACAAGTGTATGAATTTCTTCAGATTTTGATGAACATTTATTTTGTTTTTTGCCTGCATTTTATTTTATTTTATTTTTGTTGTTGTTGTTGTTTTGTTTCATTTTGTTTGTTTTGTGTGTGATTTTTATTTTTTTATTATTTTTTTCCATTTATTTTTATTAGTTGGAGGCTAATTACTTTACATCATTGCAGTGGTTTTTGTCATACATTGAAATGAATTAGCCATGGATTTACATGTATTCCCCATCTCGGTCCCCCTCCCACCTCCCTCTCCACCCGAAAAGAGACTCAGATGTATAGAACAGACTTGTGGACTCTGGGAGAAGGCGAGGGTGGGATGTTTCAAGAGAACAGCATTGAAACATGTATATTATCTAGGGTGAAACAGACCACCAGCCCAGGTTGGGTGTATGAGACAAGTGCTCAGGCCTGGTGCCTGCATTTTAAAATTAATAACTAGAGGAGAGATTACAGAGTAGAAGGACACTGAGATCACCTCCCCCAAGAACACATCAAGAATATACCTAAATGTGAAATAGTTCTCTTGAAATGAGCCAGAAGACTGGCATAAAGTCTCTTGTACAACCAGCACTATACAATAAAATCACAGAGTCTGATAGAAAGGGAAAAAATCTATCTGGTGACAATATGCACCCTTACTAAGAGACCCAGAGGAAGAGGTAGATATCATAGTCTTAGGGATCACTCCTTGAGAGTGAGGGGTTTGAGCCTCATATTAGGCATTGCATTCCTGGGGTCAAAACTAGGAAGATGAGTCCTTTACTGGTTTGAAACAGTGTGGCCTGCTGCAGGGATGAAAGAATTCAGGACTCCACAAATGACTAGGACAAGCACATAGCTGATTCCTCCCATACACAGTATGGGGAGCAGAAGATAAAACTGCCCAGGAGTACACAGTCTTGCAAGGACACATTAGGATTCACCTCAGCCCATATCAAGCCTGATGTAGCCCTTCCTTGCCCCAGCAATTCTCCCAAGCAAGACACAGGCTGCCACTGTCAATCAGAGTGTGCACACATAAAGGAAATAGAGCCATCTACAACCTGACCTCTTTCTTATAAGGGTGGAAACAGCCAGTAAAACCATGCCAACCCCTGTCCACATTAAGGAGGGCTGAAACTACACCTCCGGAGCAAAGGTTGACATTGCTGAAAGAGGAAAACAATTTCAACAGTGTGATACAAGTGATACAAACATTGTATCACCACTAGAACCTCTAACCAGTGCATGCACACTTGGGTGAAATGTAAAATAATTACAGAAGTGCTGCACAAGTCCTCAGGCTCCTGCCACTATGGCAACTGCAGGGCACAAAGACCCCAGTGTCAACAACTTTCCCAATAGTTGCTATTTTTTTAGGGTGTTGTGTATCCTAAAATATATTGTATTGGTCTTCAATTACTCAATCATATCTAACTTTTTGAGACTTCATGGGTTGAAGCACACCAGGCCTCCCTGTCCTTCATTATTTCCCAGGGTTTACTCAAATTCTTGTCCATTGAGTGTGTGATGCCATCCAGTCATCTCATCCTTTGAGCAGGGGGTACCCTGCTCTTTTTGCCTTCAATGTTCCCCAGCATCAGGGTCTTTTCCATGGACTTGGCTCTTCCATATCAGGTGGCCAAAGTATTGGAGCTTCAACCTCAGTCCTTCCAATGAATATTCAGGACTGATTTCCTTTAGGATTGACTGGTTTCCTTTAGGACCGACTGGTTTGATCTCCTTGTTGAATAGTGTACTCTCAAGAGTCTTCACCAATACCATAGTTCAAAAGCATCAATTATTTGGTGCTCACCCTTTTTTATGATTTAACTATAACATCTGTACATGACTACTGGAAAAACCATAGCTTTGACTATATGAACCTTTGTCAGCAAAGTAATGTCTCTGCTTTTTAATATATGTCTAGGTTTGTCATAGCTTTTCTTCCAAGGAGCAAGTGTCTTTTAATTTCATGGCTGCAGAAAGCATCCACAGTGGTTTTGGAACCTAAGAAAATCAAATCTGCCACTGTTTCCATTTTTCCCTATCTGTTTGCCATAAAGTGATAAGACTGGATGCCATGATCTTAGTTTTTTGAATGCTGAGTTTTAAGACAACTTTCTCACTGTCCTCTTTTTACCTTCAAGACACTTTTTAGTTTCTCTTCACTTTCTGCTTTTAGAATAGTATCAGCTGCATATCTGAGGTTATTGATATTTCTCCGGGAAATCTTGATTCCTGCTTGTTTCTCATCCGGGCTGAAATTTTGCATGATGTATCCAGTATATGTTTAAAAAAGAATGGGGTGACAGTATAGCCTTCTTGTACACCTTTCCTAATTTTGAACGAGTCCATTGTCCCATGTCCAATTCTAACTGTCATTTCTTGACTTGCCATACAGATTTCTCAGGAGACAGATAAGGTGGTCTGGTATTCCCATGTCTTCAACAATTTTCTACAGTTTATTATGATCCACAAAATGAAAGCTGTTAGCATAGTCAATGAAGCAGAAGTAGATTTTTTTCTGGAATTTTCTTGCTTTTTCTATGATCCAACAGATGTTGGCAATTTGATCTCTGATTCCTTTGCCTTTTCTAAATCCAGTTTGAACATCTGGAAGTTCTCAGTTCATGTACTTTTGAAACTGAGTTTGAATGATTTTGAGCATTACCTTGCTAGCATGTGAAATGAGCACAATTGTATGGTAGTTTAAACATTCTTTGGCATTGGCCTTCTTTGGGATTTGTATGAAAATTCACCTTTTCCAGTTCTGTGACCATTGCTGAGTTTTTCAAATTTGTTGGCATATTGAGCACAACATTATAACAGCATCATTTTAAAATGACTCTTCAATATATCAAATTAGAGAAGGTATTTGCAAGTCATTGTAAATAAGAGATAGACATTCAAAATATAACATGTAAAAAACTGATACAATTTAAACAGAGACAAAAAAATAAAATAAAAAACCAACCTGATTAAAATATGGGCAATGGAGATAGACATTTTTTCAAAGAAGACATACAGATGGCCAACAGGCACATGAAAAAATGCTCAACATCAGTAATCATCAGAGAAATGCAAATCAAAAGTATAATGAGCTACTTGCTCCTCATGGAAACTAAACTTTTGGTAGTGAACATGCTTTAACATATACATAAATCAAAATATTAATGTTCACATGAAACCTATAATGTCATAAAGCAATCTTATCTTAATAAATTTAACAACGATATTCAGTGACATAAACTTGATACCAAAAGAATGCTGCACAATTCCACTTACATAACCTTAAAGATACAGACATAAACTGAGACAGTCTTGGACCTGGGACCTTCTAATGCAGTGCTTCACCTGTACAAAAGTCTCCTCCAGCAACAAAATATAAACTGTAATACTTAAAATAACTGTGTGCATCCATGAGGAGTTGGGCAAATTAGGGACAACAAGATACAAAATGACCAAAATGAAACTGTCACTTCAGAAGAGTCAGGAGCAAAAGCAGGGTCCTGTACATACCCTGTGCTCAACACCAGCTAAGAGTGTGGGCAAATCAGCTAAGCCACTGCCCTGGTTTGACCCTACAAACACACCTACATACACTGTTTATAAAGCATCAGCTTCTGAATCCTGGGTAACGTGTTGTTTACTCTCCCTCCCTCCTGTTGCAGCAAAGCTCCACTAAAGCCTTGCTTGAATCTGGCCTGTAACCAATTTCTGTTGAATACGGAGGCCAAGAACCCTGGTGGGTAAGAACATAATGAAATAAAAGAAAATAATAATTGGCAAGGACCAAGTGGATAAAGATGTTAAAAGAATTTACTGCAGATTAAAACAGTCCCTTATCTAATTAGCTGTAATTTAGTGTTGCACAGACTTACCAAAATTTATCCAACCTTACACATATATACACATATGCATTTCACTATCTATGAAACACAACATATGGAAATAAATACTATCTAAGTGAGAAAGAACTAAGGCGATTTGTTTAGAGGTTGCTATGGTAATGCTTTAAAGCCAACCTTAGCTGTTTGGCAGAGATTTAAGCAGAGAGGAGGGAAACAAAAAGAGAAGGTAGAGCATCCTAGGTGAAGGGTTAGGTGAATGTATTTGGCTTTCCTGGTTGGTCCTAAATTGGTGGCAAGAGAAACACTAAGGAAGCAGTCAGTTATTAGTCAAGTACTGACCTTTAAGGCTAATTATCACAGACTTTATTTCGCAAGTGTTATTGTTTGGCACTGTGGGCTGATTTTTCAGGATTGGGCACTATCAATTATATACATAATTTTTAACTATAAGAGGAAAAAATAAATTAGATAAATATTCCATTTAGATCTGAAAGGAAGAAATAATTATTACTTCAAATAAACCAAAGATTAAGTAGATTAAAAATAACACAACAGCATAAGACAACAGAACCTGTGACCATGAGCAGCAATCAGTGAGGGAGCTGCAAGTCCTGAGAAATCGCTTCAGAACTAACTGCTGAAGAATTGGGACTAGATGCCAACTGAAGTCTGGGCAGCACAGTCCTACCTTTCCAAGTGAAAAAGCCCCACACTTTTTGCTGTGCAAGCGTCTGTGTCCCTACCCAAAGTGTCCATTCAAGATATAATTTTTGTGGAGTAGGAAAATGCAGCACTTCACAAAAGGAAATCTGTGGAAACTTGGTTTCCAAGTGGATACAGCGAATGTAGAAGACATGCAGTCACCTGGCTGCTGCCATTATTCTGGTGTCACTGGTCGTGGCAGTGGTGGGCAGATGGATTGCAGTCTGTTTAACTGATTTTGCCCTGAAGGTAGGAGGATAGACCTGAGGCCCATGAATGCTCTGCAAAGGTTTGGGATTCCAGGGCCCTGAGTCCTTCAAGGCCTTCTTTTATCCTGCCTAGCATGGAGTTAGGGTTGTGGCAGAGTGCTGGGCTGTGCTGCTGCTGCTGCTAAGTTGCTTCAGTGGTGTCTGACTCTGTGTGACCCCATAGATGGCAGCCCACCAGGCTCCCCCATCCTTGGGATTCTCCAGGCAAGAACACTGGAGTGGGTTGCCATTTCCTTCTCCAATGCATGAAAGTGAAAAGTGAAAGTGAAGTCGCTCAGTCGTGTCCGACTCTTAGCGACCCCAATGGACTGCAGCCTACCAGGCTCCTCTGTCCATGGGATTTTCCAGGCAAGAGTACTGGAGTGGGGTGCCATTGCCTTCTCTGCTGGGTTGTGCATGCCCTGCAATTTGTAGTACTTATTATGCTCAGTCAACCTCCGCTGGCTATTCAGCAATAAGGAATACACCTGACAATGCAGGCGATGCAGATTCTATGAGTGGGAAAGACTCTGGAGGAGGGCATGGCTACTCTACTCCACTATTTCTTACCTGGGATTTCTTACTTTGGAAATGCCCTGGACAGTGAAGTCTAGAGGGGTACTCCACTCGGTCCCAAAGAGTCCAACGGGAGTGACCACACAGAGAGTGGTGGAAAATAAAATATTGTTAGGAATGAGTTTTTTAAGGTCGAATCCTATAAAGACAGTGGTATTGGAATGAATAAAATAAAGTTAGAATTTAGAGCAGTGGTCTAAAACTTTAACATGCATAAATAAGAGGTTCCCAGGTTCCCTTCTCACAGATTTTTTTATCCTTCATTCTTGGGCAAATTCTGCTCCTATCCTTCTGGCGTACATTTTCCAAGGTTTTATGTAAATGAAATCATCTGTTGTATACTCTGCCGGGGGGTGGGGGTAGGCCTCTGAAATCTTCTATGTAGCTTAATTATTTAGATTCAGTGCCTAGTTTAAACTATTGTCCAGTAACATTTCATTGCATAGTGACAGTAAAAGTCGCTCAGTTGTGTCCAACTCTTTGGGACCCAATGAACAGACCACAGAATTCTCCAGGCCAGAATCCTGGAGTGGGTAGCCCTTCTCTTCTCCAGGGGATCTTCCCAGTACAGGGCTTGAACCCAGATCTCCTGCTGGCAGGTGGATTCTATACCAGCTAAGCCACCAGGAAAGTGAGCCATTGCATATGTGTATCAATTTATTCAGACTTTCATATGTTGAGAATTTTCAACATAACCACGAGCACTCACCACACATGCCACTAATATTTGTTTGCAGTGTTCCTCACAACTGAACAAGTGAGCCTAAATAAATGACCACCTCTGCCACCTTGTATCTTGGCAGAAATTAGACACTGAAGATGAAGGCAAGTTACACTGCTCAAAATAGCCTGGAGATAAAACTCCCCTCTGGGTCATCCCCAACATCCTATGCAAAACAAAGAACTCTCTCACCAAAAGGGAAAAAAATGGACATTAAGGTTGATTCCTTCCAGCTTCCAACTGGTCTCAGCCTCTGGCCAATTGATACAATTGCTTGCTCCAGCCATTTAAGAGATAATTACTCAGAACAACCTTGGAAAAGAACAGGCCCCCTTAAAACAGTAGCTTTCTACATACATGCCTTATGTACTTATGCTTTTCTTGGGTAAGTGTAGCAGCTCACTAATCTGCTGCCCCTTCTCACCTTATTAAAGATAAGTTCCTATAAAGGGTTGTAAAGATAAGCTCCTGTTCCTGTAAAGGGCTGGTCTTGATTGTTTTCCAAACCTCACCTTCTCTAACTCACTTATCCTACAGAAAAGAACTGCAAACAAAAGAAGTCAAAATAAACAAAGAAGAGGTAACTGCTCTGGGAGTGACAGGTGCAACAGATTAAAACCCAGTAGTTAACATTGACTAAGCATTGGAAGGCCTGTAGACTTTGAGAAGAAGTACAAGATAGAAAAAGTAACTATCTGAAACTGAGCAGACCTCATACTGCCCACAAGAGCTCCAGAGAAATTCCTAGATATATTTTCACTATTATTATCTTTTGAATTTTTTTTATTTTTAAGTTATTTCTTATTCCTTTTTCATTTTTATAACCTACTATTACTTGCAAAAAAAGACCCTATTTTTAAAGCAAATTTCATATATATATATATTTTATAATTTTTGTGATTGATTTTGCTTTGTATTTTTAATATTGGATTATTGAGAGTGTTACCCCTAACCAAGATTTTAATCTTTGCTTTTTGGTATTTGTTATCAATTTTGTACCTTTAAGAATCTAATCTTCAGTATCCATTTTCACTTAGGGGTGTGATTACTGGCTTGATTGCTCTCTCCCCTCCTGACTCTCCCTTTTCTCTCCCAGGTCACCTCTATCTCCTCTCTGACCCTTCTCTTAAACTCTCAGGTGTTCTGGGCTGTGGAGAACAGTTAGGGAACTGATTACTGCCTAGATTTGTCTCTTCTCCTTCTGGTCACCTCTATCTCCTGCTTCCCTCTTCTCTTTGTTTAACTCTGTGAACCTCTCTCAGTACTTCAGACTGTGGAAAGCACATACATAATTGATTACTGGCTAGATTACTCTCTCCTCTTTTGACTCCCATTCTTCTCCTCTCAGTCACCTCTATCTCCTTCCTCCCTCTTTTCTTGTCTTCTCTTCTCCATGTAACTCTGTGAACCTCTCTGGGTATTTTTTGCTGTGGAGAATTGTTTCAACACAAACCTAGATGTTTTATCATCTGTGCTATATGGATGGAGAAGTCCTGAGGCCACTGTAAGAATAAGACTGAAAGCCAGAGGCAGGAGGCTTAAATCCAAAACTTGAGAACGTCTGAGAACTCCTGATTCCACAGAACATTAATTAACAAGAGTTCATCCCCAAATCTCCACACCTACACTGAAATGAAGCACCACCCAAGAGCCAACAAGTTGCAGAGCAAGACAAAACATGCTCATTCTCTAGCAACTCAGGAACACAACCCTGACCAGTAAACTACAGGTTGCCCAAACCCATGACAAACCCATAGACACCCCAAAACTCAATAATGGACACTTAATTGCACTCCAGAGACAAGAGATCCAGCTTCAACCACAAGCTCCCCTAACCAGGAAACCTTGACAAGTCACTAGTCCAACCCGACCCACAGCGAGTAACCTCCACAATAAAGAGGAGCCACAAACTTATAGGCTATGTAAAAGTTACCCCAGACACAGCAATGTAAACAAAGTGAAAAGGCAGAGAAATATTCAGCAGGTAAAGGAACATGGTAAATGCTCACCAAACCAAACAAAACAGGAGGAGATAGGAAGTCTATCTGAAAAAGACTTCAGAATAATGAGAGTAAAAATGATCCAAAATTTTAAAAACAAAATGGAGTAACAGAAAAATAGACTGGAGACAAGGATTGACAAGGTGCAAAAAAATGTTTAGCAAGGACCTAAAAGGAATTAAAAAAGAGTCAAACAATGATGAATAATGCAATAACTGATGAAAAGAACTCTGGAGGGAACCAAAGGTAGAATAACTGAGGCATAAGATAGATAAAGTGAGCTAACCCAGACACGAAAGTAGTGGGAGACTTTAATACCCCCACACATACCTATGGATAGATCAACCAAACAGAGAATTAGCAAGGAAACACAAATTTTAAATAATACAATGGACCAGTTAGACAAAATATCTCTATCTATAAGACATTTCACCCCAAAACAATGAATTTCACCTTTTTCTCAAATGCACACAAAACTTTCTCCAGGATACATCAGATCCTGGGCCACAAATCTAGCATTGGTATATTTTTAAAAAGCTGAAATCATTTCAAACATCTTTCCTGATCACAATGTGGTAAGATTAGATATCAACTATGTGGGAAAAAACTATTAGAAATTAAAACTTATGGAAGCTATATAACACGCTTCTGAATAACCAACAAATCCAAGAAGAAATAAAGAAATAAATCAAAATATGCGTAAAACAAATGAAAATGAAAACACAACAACTCAAAATCTAAGGGATTCAGTAAAAGTAGTGCTAAGGGGAAGGTTCATAATAACACAAGCTTACCTCAAGAAACAAGAGTACCTAACTTTACACCTAAATCAACTAGAAAAAGAAGAATTGAAGAACTACAAAGATAGTATAAGGAAAGAAATCATAAAAATTACAGCACAAATAAATGAAAAAGAAACAAAAAAGAGTGTATAAAAAATCAACAACTCTAAAAGCTGATTCTTTGAGAAGATAAATAAAATAGACAAACCATTAGCCAGACTCATCAAGAAAAAAAGGGAGAAGTCATCAAATCAACAAAATTAGAAATTAAAATGGACAAATCTGTAATGGTCTTTATCTTTCTGGCTTACTTTGCTCTGTATAATGGGCTCCAGTTTCATCCATCTCATTAGAACTGATTCAAATGAATTCTTTTTAATGGCTGAGTAATATTCCATGGTGTATATGTACCACAGCTTCCTTATCCATTCGTCTGCTGATGGGCATCTAGGTTGCTTCCATGTCCTGGCTATTATAAACAGTGCTGCGATGAACATTGGGGTGCACGATTACAGTATACTAACACATATATATGGAATTTAGAAAGATGGTAACGATAACCCTATATGCAAAACAGAAAAAGAGACTCAGATGTATAGAACAGGCTTGTGGACTCTGGGAGAAGACGAGGGTGGGATGTTTCAAGAGAACAGCATTGAAACATGTATATTATCTAGGGTGAAACAGATCGCCAGCCCAGGTTGGGTGCATGAGACAAGTGCTTAAGCCTGGTGCACTGGGAAGAGCCAAAGGGATCGGGTGGAGAGGGAGGTGGGAGGGGGGATCAGGATGGGGAATACATGTAAATCCATGGCTAATTCATTTCAATGTATGACAAAAACTACTGTAATGATGTAAAGTAATTAGCCTCCAACTAATAAAAATAAATGGAAAAAAAAATAAGTTAAAAAAATGGACAAATCACTATAGACAACAGGGAAATACAAAGGATTTTAAGAGACTATTATCAGCAACTATATGACAATAAAATGGACATCTTGGAAGAAATGTTATGAATTCTTAGAAAAGTATCACTTCCAAAATTGAACCAGGAAGAAATAGAAAATCTTAACAGATCCATCACAAGCATGGAAATTAAAACCATTATCAAAAATCTTCCAACAAACAAAAGTCCAGGACCAGGCAGCTTCACAGCTGAATTCTACCAAAAATTTACAGAAGAGCTAACAGCTATCCTACTCAAACTCTTCCAAAAAATTGCAGTGGAAAGTAAACTGCCAAACTGATTCTATGAGGCCACCATTACCGTAATACCAAAATCAGACAAAGATGCCACACAAAAAAAGAAAACTACAGGCCAATAACACTGATGAACATATTAAAAAATTCTCAACAAAATTTTAGCAAACAGATTCCAACAACATATTAAAAAGATCACACATCATGACCAAGTGGGCTTTATTCCAGGGATGCAAGGATTTTTCAATATTCACAAATCAATCAATGTGATATACTGCATTAACAAATTGAAAGATAAAAACCATATGATTATCTCAATAGATGCAGAAAAAGCCTTTGACAAAATGCAGCAGTCATTTATGATTAAAAAAAAAAACCCTCCAGAAAGCAGGCATAGAAGGAACATACCTCAACATAATAAAAGCCATATATGATAAACCCACAGCAAACATTATCCTCAATGGTGAAAAATTGAAAGCATTTTCCCTAAAGTCAGGAACAAGAAAAGGATGCCCACACTCACCACTACCATTCAACAATTTTTTGAAGTTTTATCCACAGCCATCAGAAAAGGAAAAGAGATAAAAATAATCCAGATCGGAAAGAAGAATTAAAACTCTCATTGTCTGCAGATGACATGATCCTCAACACTGAAAATCATAAAGATACCACCAGAAAATTACTAGAGCTAATTAATGAATATAGTAAAGTTGCAGGATATAAAATTAACACACAGAAATCCCTTGCATTCCTATACACTAACAATGAGAAAACAGAAAGAGAAATTAAGGAAACAATTCCATTCACCATTGCAATGAAAAAAATAAAATACTTAGGAATATATCTACCTAAAGAAACAAAAGACCTATATATAGAAAATTATAAAATACTGATGAAAGAAATCAAAGATTACACAAATAGGTGGTGAAATATATCATGTTCATGACAATATTGTGAAAATGAGTATACCAACCAAAGCAATCTATAGGTTCAAGTAATCCCTATCAAGCTATGAATAATATTTTTCACAGGACTAGAACAAATAATTTCACAGTTTGTATGGAAATACAAAAAGCCTCCAATAGCCAAAGTAATCTTGAAGAAGAAGAATGGAACTGGAGGCATCAACCTGCCTGACTTCAGACTATACTACACAGCAACCTTCATCAAAACAGTACAATACTGGCACAAAGACAGAAATACCAATCAATCGAATAAACTTGAAAATCCAGAGATAAATCCAGGCACCTATGGATACTTTATCTTTGACAAGGAGACAAGACTATACAATGGAGAAAAGACAATCTCTTTAAAAAGAGGTGCTGGGAAAACTGGTCAACCACTTGTAAAAGAATGAAACTATAGCACTTTCTTATACCACACACACACAAAAAAACCCACCTCAAAATAGACTAGAAACTATAAAACTCCTAGAGGAAATATAGGCAAAACACTCTGACATAAATCACAGCAGGATCCTCTATGACTCACCTCCCAGAGTAATGGAAATAAAATCAAAATTAAACAAATGGGACCTAATTAAACCAAATAAGTTTTTGCACAATGAAGGAAACTGTAAGCAAGGTGAAAAGGCAGTCTTCAGAATGGGAGAAAATAACCAAATGAAGCAACTGACAAAGTATTAACCTCAAAAATATATAAGCAGGTAAACACCAGGAAAACAAACAACCCAACCAAAAACTGGGCCAAAGAACTAAACAGACATTTCTCCAAAGAAGACATACAGATGGCTAACAAACACGAAAAGATGCTCAATGTCACTCATCATCAGAGAAATGCAAATCAAAACCACAATGTGGTACCATCTCATGCCTGTCAGAATGGCTGCTATCAAAAAGTCTACAAACAATAGAGGAGGATGTTCAAAACAATGGAGAGGGCGCAAAGAAAAGGGAACCCTCTTACTCTTTTGGTGGGAATGCAATCTAGTACAGCCACTATGGAGAACAGTGTGGAGATTCCTTAAAAAAAACTGGAAATAGAACTATCATATGACCCAGCAACCCCACTGTTGCGCCTACACACTGAGGAAACAAGAACTGAAAGAGACACGTTTACCCCAATGTTCATCTTAGCACTGTTTATAATAGCCAGGACATGGAAGCCACCTAGATGCCTATCTGCAGATGAATGGCTAAGAAAGCTGAATATTATTCAGCTATTAAAAATAATGCAAGTGAATCAGTTCTGATGATGTGGATGAAACTGGAGCCTATTAGACAGAATGAAGTAAGTTAGAAAGAAAAACACCAGTATAGTATATTAATGCTTATATGTAGAATTTAGAAAGATGGTAACAATGGCCCTATATCTGAGACCGCAAAAGAAACACAGATACAAGGAATAGATTTTTGGACTCTGTAGGAGAAGACAAGGGTGGGATGATTTGAGAGAATAGCACTGAAACATGTATATCACCATATGTGAAATAGGTCACCAGTCCAAGTTCGATGCATGAATCAGGTCACTCAAAGCCAGTGCACTGAGACAACCCTGAGATGTGGGATAAGGAGTGATGAGGCAGCAGGCTTCAGGATCAGGGACACATGTACACCCATGGCTAATTAATGCCCATGGCAGAGCCTTAGACTGTGTAGATCACAATGAACTGTGCAGAATTCTGAAAGAGATGGGAATCCCAGACCACCTGACCTGCCTCTTGAGAAACCTGTATCCAGATCAGGAATAAACAGAACTGAACATGGAACAACAGACTGGTTCCAAATAAGAAAAGGAGTACATCAAGGCTGTATATTGTCACCCTGCTTATTTAACTTATATGCAGAGTACATCATGAGAAACACTGGACTGGAAGGAAGCACAAGCTGGAATCAAGATTGCCAGGAGAAATATCAATAACCTCAGATATGCAGATGACACCACTCTTATGGCAGAAAGTGAAGAAGAACTAAAGAGCCTCTTGATGAAAGTGAAAGAGGAGAGTGAAAAATTTGCCTTAAAACTCAACATTCAGAAAACTCAGGTCATGGCAACCGGTCCCATCACTTTATGGCAAATAGGTGGGGAAACAGTGAAAACAGTGGCTGACTTTATTTTTCTGGGCTCGAGAATCACTGCAGATAGTGATTATAGCCATAAAATTAAAAGACGCTTATTCCATGGAAGGAAAGTTATGACCAACCTAGACAGCTTATTAAAAAACAGAGACATTACTGTGCCAACAAATGTCCATCTAGTCAAGGCTATGGTTTTTCCAGTAGTCATGTATGGATGTGAGAGTTGGACTATAAAGAAAGCTGAGTGCCAAAGAATTTATGCTTTTGAACTGTGATGTTAGAGAAGACTCTTGAGAGTCCCTTGGACTGCAAGGAGATCCAACCAGTCATCCTGGGGGAGATCAGTCCTGGGTGTTCATTGGAAGGACTGATGTTGAAGCTGAAACTCCAATACTTTGGCCACCTGATGGGAAGAGCTGACTCATTTGAAAGACCCTGATGCTGGGAAAGATTGAGGGCAGGAGGAGAAGGGGATGACAGAGGATGAGATGGTTGGATGGCATCACCGACTCAATGGACGTGGGTTTGGGTGGACTTTGGGAGTTGGTGATGAACAGGGAGGCCTGGCATGCTGCAGTTCATGGGGTTGCTAAGAATCAGACAGAACTGAGCGACTGAAGTGAACTGATGGCCGAAAACACTACAATATTATAAAATAATTAGCCTCCAATTAAAATTGAAAAGAAAAGTTACATACTTTTCTTCATTGAGATTATCATATGTTATATGAATCACCTTCCTCTAATGATAGGACCTTTGAAATGCCTGTGGTCAGACAGACATGGTACTTTGGAAGACAGAGGAAGTGAACTATGAGTCCATAATTGTGGGTAGCCTGAGGAAATTGAAAAAGGCATGAGTGACATTCCTGCTGACACCGTGATTGTAGCTCAGTAAGAGTCACATCAGACGTCTGGCATGCAGAACTGTAATATAATACATTATTCTTTTAAAGGCACTAATTTTGCTGTTATTCTTTTGGTAGGTACAAGAAAGTAATACAAGAGGCTAATTAGAAGTATTTCTTAGTTTACAAATATTTGAGTTCTCAAAGACTTTCATCTGATTACTTATTTCCAGGTTGATTCCACTGTTTCTGAAAACTAGTTTCTATGATTTGAACTGTTCAGAATTTATTTAGACGATTTATGTCTCCAAATGTGGTCTGTCTTGCTAAATGCTCTCCATGCATTTCAAAGAAAAGTTTATCCTGATATTCATGATATGTAGGTGGATCACGTCAAGCTCATTGAGTATAGTTCAAGTCTAGTATACCATTACTCATTTTCATGCTAAATGTTATATTAATTGAGAAGACAGGGATATCAAAATATCCTGTTCTATTTTTGGACTTGTCTGTTATGTTGCAGTTTGTTCTATCAGATTTTGCCTTTTCCAAGGGAGAGGAGACCATTCTTTTGGGTCTTTTTATAAGAGGATATTGAAGGTGGGAGGAGAAAGGAACGACAGAGGATGAGATGGTTGGATGGCATTACCAACTCAATGGACAAGAGTCTGAGCAAACTCCAGGAGCTGGTGATATACAGGGAGGCCTGGCATGCTGCTGCCCATGGGGTCACAAAGAGTAGGACATGACTAAGCAACTGAACTGAAGGATATCCAAACAAATCTCAGAGAACTGAAGAGACTTCAAAATAATTTATGTAATCTAAGTAAGCTTAATTACTTGAGATAGTTGTTCAGTAAGAAAATTTTGTTGTTCAGTTGCTAAATTGTGTCTGACTGTCCAACCCCATGGAATGGAGCACTCCAGGCTCTCAACTCATGTCTACTGAGTCAGTGATGCTCTTGAGCCATCTCATCCTCTGTTGCCCTCTTCTCTTTTGCCTTCAATCTTTCCCAGCATCAGGGTCTTTTCCAGCAAGTCAGGTTTTTGAATAGGTGGTCAAAGTATTGGAACTTCAGCTTCAGTAAAAAAAATAGAAAGCAGTTATTCCATATAGCCTTTTTGCAACTCAGTAACATATCTCTTCTGATTACTTGTTTGAGGGTTCTTTTTAAACAACACTAGTGGGTGGGCTACAGTCCATGAGGTTGCAAAGTGTCAGACTTGACTGAGAGACTGAGCGGGCATAACAGCAACAAACCAGGTTCCCTATACTTTGTGGTAACAAAATTTTGTGATTAAACACAGACTAGCTAGTGTGAGGCTTTTACTCTAATATCTTCTGCCTGGGTGTCTCAAGAGTGAACAGAAACCTTTAAAATTGTAAACTTGAAGAGACAATAGCATTATTAGTAGGCTATACTTGTTGGCTTTAATTTAAAAACACAGACAGTTCTTCACAATTGAGTGATGTGGAATTTTTCTTTCTTTTTCAGGCATCTGTTCATTTTAACCATTCTTATGAAGACTGGCTGGAAAACAATGGATTGAGCATCTTCCCTTTCCACCTACGATGGCAAATAGCTATTTGGCACTGTGGAAAACAAGGATGCATTACCACTGGTACTCTGAATATTCTTTTTTTGCTTAGAATTTTCACTGTGATCATGAGAAATAGTATGCTGAAATAGTTGCGATCATTTTTACTCTAAGTTTTAAAATGTTGACTGTTTATATACATTCTGACTTTTCTGTTAAACCAAAGGATTGAATAATTTTGCTTCAGTGTATAATAGAAACCAAGAGAGTTCATAGCTGGTGTCATTTGGGGTTTACTGTGATCTCTTCGATACTATAGAGACTGACAGGCTTTGTCATTTGGAGAACTTCTGGTAGGCATGGAGATGGGAGGATTCAGTCTAAGTTCTCTATTATTAAAAAGTTAGCTTCAAATGGAGCATAAATAATAGTAAACAGACAAATAATCAGAAAAGTTAGCAGAAAATGCCACAACAAATCAAAGAAAATAGGGCATGGATATAATAATGATAAGGGCCTGTGGTGCAGGAGACCCAGGTTCAATCCATGATTTGAGAAGGTATCCTGGAGAAGGGATTGGCAACCCATTCCAGTATTCTTGCTAGGAGAATCCTATGGACAGAGGAGCCTGGTGGGCTATGGTCCATGGGGTCACAAAGAGTCAGACATGATTAACACCTTAACTTTCAGAAAAAAATAAATTAATACAAAAAATAGAGCTAAAGTTGGTTCTTGGAGAAGGTTAAATAAAATAAGCTGTCACATGATTCATGAAGAAAACACAACAAACTTTTGAAAAAAGTGATGTTTCTGTTTCATAGACATTAAAAATTATAGGGCTGTTTTGAATAAACTGCCTATGGATTTGGCAAGTAGATGAAATGGGTAAGTTCACTGAGAAACATAACTTCTTCAAAGTCAAGATAAAATGTTATTAGAATATTAATAGAAGAGGTTATTTATAATTGTAGGATAACTTTTAATAGCTAATGAAAGAGGGAAATTATCACTATATTTTACAGTTTAATTAATTAACTGATTTGTTAGAAGACAAAGTTAAAATGTTACAGTAATGTGATATTAATAGCATTAATAAATATTTTGGAACAAAATTGAAATATCAATATGTATATAAAAAAGGAAATGAATGTAAACCAACACTTTTTAAAAAATTGGGAACACTATTCAGTTTCTTCAGTTATCACGGAATGATTAACTTTGTAAAGTCATTTAAATAAATAGGTGCAAATGCTTTAGTCAAATAGCTGAGATTCATGTGAATGAAAGAAGCAAATAGTTGAATATTTGGACAGTCTCTTGAGGCTGTAAACTAGATATGACAATATTTCAGTTATGAGGAGTTGTATATTTATGTGGCTTTTTTCCCTTTGACAGATTCAACTTTGGAACAGTGTTTGGTGTAATGGCCATTTGTAGCTCTTTTTTTCCTTCTTGGAAAAACACTTATGCAGACTTTGGCACAAATAATGCCAAACTATCCCCATTCTTCCTCCTCCTTCTCTTCCTCTTCTTCCTTCTTCCTTCTCCTCTTCAATTCATAGTGAGCAAGTACTACAAATTGAGCTAAGTGCCCTCTTTTAAACAAAAATAAGTTTCAGTATAGACATAAAATATTACATTGTGTATATAATTTCTTTCAATAATAAAAATATGAATATTTTGTCTCATAATATTGTAAAATATGTGCTTTACAATAAACATTAGTAAGAATATTGAAGGAATTAGTAAAAGCCATCACAGTATTAAGTAATAGAACAAAGGGACCACTGTTCAGACTGTCACCAATTAGGGAATAGCCAGTTTATTCATAATGCTTTCCTGAGATGTTAAATGAAATATTAAAACTAAAACTATTTACTTAAAATCTAAAATGTACATGTAGCACTTAAATCTGATGCAAAATTCTTGCCTTTTCATTCTTTATGGTTTTCAGAATCTTTATAGTTGTTGTTTCAGTTCAGTTCAGTAACTCAGTCACGTCCAACTGTTTGCAACTCCATGGACTACAGCACACCAGGGTTCCATGTAACTGTTTACTGCTGCATAATAAATTTCTCCTAAACAGTATAATACATGGGGTCTCAAAGAGTCGAACATGACTGAGTGACTTTCATTTTCACTTTCAAAATTTTAGAGGCTATAACCAACAAATTATCTGTGAGTCAGAAGTCAGAAGTTCAGCCATAATTTAGTTGGGTTATATCCTTCAAAGTCTCAAGATTTTGGCCAGGTTCTACCCTCTTATCTAAAGCCTCAACCAGATTAGGATCCACATACACACTCATTTAATTGTTGCTGGCAAAACTAATTTCCTTGAGAGATGAAAGATAAAACCCTTCATTACATTGTTGGTTGTTGTTACCTTCTAACTTCTTATTACAATGACCTCTGCAAAGGGTAACTTGCTTTATCAAAGCATGTAATCCACAAGGCAATAAAGAGAATAACAGAAAATAGAAAACACAGTTTTTTGTATTGTAACCACAATTAGAACCACTTTGCCTCATTCTTTTTAATTGATACAAATTATTACATCCTCTCAGAGAGGGAATTACAGAAAGGAGGATGGAATCCTTGACAGTCATCTTTGAGAGAAGCATACCAGAGAATTTAATCAATAACACTTTTATATAAAGACATAAGAATCTAAGTGGACACTGTGATTTTGTAATGTGAATTATAATGTGATATGTCATACTTTTAGATTGTAGACTTTTTCTAATAATTCACATCTTAAAGCACATGTGGTTCCTATACTTTATCACTTTGCTTTCTTTTGACATTTATTCTCTTCTAATAAAGTTATACACGTACATATCCCACTTCCATAAGCCCTGGATGTTATGTTTTTAATCATTTATGTTAAAGATAATTACTGCTAAGTGTTAGTAACACATTTTTAAAAATTCATCTGTTGTGGGGCCTCTATTTGGTTGATGCATGAGACTGATCTAGCTGAGCAGACATCAGTTGAAGACAGTAATAGAGAATTTCTTCTTTGGTAAAAACTCTTAGAGGCTAAAAAAATTAGCTACAAAATACCTCAGAAGAGATGACTTAATTTTCCTCAGTAAGCATTTATTGAGTGAAGCACTTGCCATTTGCTGAATTCTGCATGAAGAAAAAAATCTAATTCTAGCCTTCATAAAGGTTTTATTTTTGTTGCTGGTGTGACTGGCTGTAATTTGGCATCAGACAATATGCTATATGAACAGAAAATACTTCCATATATTAAAAAAAGTATTCATCTTTAACTGAATTCTGCTCATTTTTATGAGAAGATGTAAATTAACAAAAATGTGTTATAATTAAATAATGGTTTTAGCTATGAAATATGTCATTGAATAGACTATTATACACGCATTAAAAATTATTAGAAAAATGAATTCCATAGCTAGGACAGAGACATTTGGAACCAACATTTTAGAAAAATATCTAAGCAGTTTAGAAAATGATTTACAGAATTTTTGTAACCAATGGCACCACTTGGAAGTGATTATCTTATGGAGAAAGATTCTTGGATATCTTTTTAAAAAATTGTGTAATGCAGGTGTCGCATTACCAAACTTCACATACATATGCAATGACATAGACATATGCAACATATTAGGAGGGCACACTTGCAAGGCAACTTGCATTTCTTCATATATGTGCTTAACACGATTATCTAAATGTTCTAAATGCTCTACACTCTGCCTTGAATTTTAATATGAATAGGATGTTGAGTGTGGAACTTTAAGTTTTAACACAGAACAAACATTGTTCTCTCTTGGTGCCCAAGTATGTCTTTCTCATTGTGTGTATGAACAGGTTCCTGGCATAAATTTACCTGTCAACCAATTGACATGTTTCTTTACTGCAGTCCTTGTTAGTGAACTTGTACATGAATTTGGACAAGGGATAGCTGCTATTAGTTAATGACATTTACTTCCCACTCTATTATACATGCAATAAAATTTTATATTAGGAAGGCACATTACTGAAATCTGCTATATTTGTTACCTTCAGTTCAGTTCAGTCGCTCAGCCGTGTCCAACTCTTTGTGACCCCATGAACCGTAGGATATCAGGCCTCCCTGTCCATCTTTCAGTGTCCTATCTTTTTGCCTTTTCATTTGTTCATGGGGTTCTCAAGGCAAGACTACTGAAGTGGTTTGCCATTCCCTTCTCCAGTGGACCACATTCTGTCCGGCCTCTCCACCATGAGCCGTCCTTCTTGGGTGGCCCCTCATGGCATGACTTAATTTCATTGAGTTCGACAAGACTGTGGTCCTGTGATCAGATTGGCCAGTTGACTGTGATTGTGGTGTCAGTCTGTCTGCCCTCTGATGCCCTCTCTCAGTGCCTAAGCCTCTTACTTGGGTTTCTGTTACCTTCATCATGGGGTTCTCTCTTTGCAGCTCCAGCAAAGAGCAGCCACTGCTCCATACCTTGGATGTTGGGTAGCTCCTCTTGGCCTCTCCTGACCTTAGACATGGGATATCTCACAGTAGCGGCCCCTGCGCCGTGCAGACTGCTCTGTTATTTAAGTATTTCTCTTTCCTGAGTATATTGCCTATTGCATATGTCCATGATTAGTACTTAGCTGTAACTTCTCTTTATTCAAACTTCTACCATGTGATTCTCCATGTGAGGATACTGGAGTGGTTAGTCATACCCTTCTCCAGGGGATCTTTCTGATGCAGGGATTAAACCTGCATCTCCTGCATTGCAGGCAGGTTCCTTTCTGTCTGAGACACCAGGGAAGTCCATACAGAAGAATAAGATATTAGTAAAAATTTTCATTTAACCATGCAAGTGTCTGTAGTCTGGGACTTCCTTTTCCTGGGACAGTTAAATTCTCACAGCACTTCAAGGTTTTTATCAGGTTGAAATATTTTTCTCTGTCCAGAACTGGCTAGAGCAAGATAACTGAAAGTGCAATTTACTAATAACTATCACAGTCTATCTAGAAACTGAAATAGAGGAAGAACAATTAGAAGTTGGACTGGTGACAAGTACAATGTCTCTTTCTTAATTTTGGCTATCCTAATCTATCATTGAATTATATCTGAATATTTTAAGAGTTTACTCAAATTGTACAATAGGGATTACAGAGAGAGCAACTTTCAGCACATCTAGGCTCCACTAATAAATCCTGCTTTAATAATGAAGCGTAGTTATAAAAATGTGTTTCATTCTTTGGATACATAGGCCAGATGAGAGTGAGAATTACTATTATAGAGCAGTAGATTTGATCAGAACAAGAGTCTCAGTTCAATTCAGTCACTCAGTCATGTCCAACTCTTTGCAACCCCATGAACCGCAGCATGCCAGGCCTCCCTGTCCATCACAACTCCCACAGTTTACCCAAACCCATGTCCATTGAGTCG
Organism: Odocoileus virginianus; assembly: GCF_023699985.2. NCBI lineage: Eukaryota > Metazoa > Chordata > Mammalia > Artiodactyla > Cervidae > Odocoileus > Odocoileus virginianus. The sequence goes on from NW_027224349.1 coordinate 713,306, forward strand.
GTGATGCCATCCAACCATCTCATCCTCTGTTGTCCCCTTCTCCTCCTGCCCTCAATCTTTCCCAGCATCAGGGTCTTTTCAAATGAGTCAGCTCTTCCCATCAGGTGGCCGAAGTATTGGAGTTTCAGCTTCAACATCAGTCCTTCCAGTGAATATTCAGGACTGATTTCCTTTAGGATGGACTGGTTGGATCTCCTTGCAGTCCAAAGGACTCTCAAGAGTCTTCTCCAAATATCCCACAGTTCAAAAGCATCAATTCTTTGGCACTCAGCTTTCTTTATAGTCCAACTCTCACATCCATACATGATCACTGGAAAAACCATAGCCTTGACTAGATGGACATTTGTTGACAAAGTAATGTCTCTGTTTTCTAATATGCTGTCTAGGTTGGTCATAACTTTCCTTCCAAGCAGTAAGCATTTTTAAATCTCATGGCGGCAATAACGATCTGCAGTGATTTTGGAGCCCAGAAAAATAAAGTCTGACACTGTTTCCACTGTCTCCCCATCTATTTGCCATGAAGTGATGGGACCAGATGCCATGATCTGAGTTTTCTGAATGTTGAGCTTTAAGCCAACTTTTTCACTCTCCTCTTTCACTTTCATCAAGAGGCTCCTTAGTTCTTCACTTTCTGCCATAAGGGTGGTGTCATCTGCATATCTGAGGTTGTTGATATTTCTCCTGGCAATCTTGATTCCAGCCTGTGCTTCCTCCAGCCCAGCGTTTCTCATGATGTACTCTGCATATAAGTTAAATAAGCAGGGTGACAATATACAGCCTTGATGTACTCCTTTTCTTATTTGGAACCAGTCTGTTGTTCCATGTTCAGTTCTAACTGTTTCTTCCTGACCTGGATACAGGTTTCTCAAGAGGCAGGTCAGGTGGTCTAGGATTCCCATCTCTTTCAGAATTTTCCAGAGTTTATTGTGATCCACACAAAGGCTTTGGCATAGTCAATAAAGCAGAAGTAGATATTTTTCTGGAACTCTCTTGCTTTTTCAATGATCCATCAGATGTTGGCAGTTTGATCTCTGGTTCCTCTGCCTTTTCTAAAACCAGCTTGAACATCTGGAAGTTCATGGTTCATGTATTGCTGAAGCCTGGCTTGGAGAAATTTTGAGCATTATTTTACTAGCATGTGAGATGAGTGCAGTTGTGCAGTGGTTTGAGCATTCTTTGGCATTGCCTTTCTTTGGGATTGGAATTAACACTGACCTTTTCCAGTAAATACAGACCTACTAATAATTGCCTGAAATGTTAATTAACTTAATGCCCTAAAAGAAAAAGTGGATGATGAGTTTAAAAAAAGTTCAATATGCTGATCCATGTCACACAGACTGCAAATGAAAGGATGATGAAGAAAGACAATTCAGGCAAATAAAAATGACAGTAAATTGTATCTAGTAATATTCATATCAGACAAAAGATACCTTAAGACAAAAGATAACAGAAAAGACAAGGAATGGCAATATATAATGGTAAAGTGAGTAAATAAAAGAGTAGAATGTTATACTCCTTAATATATAGGCACCCAATATGGAGTACTTATGTAAGAAACTAAGTACTAAGACCTAAAAAATAATTCCCATTAATACAATAATAGGAAGAATGTTTAACACCTCACTAACATCAGTGAAGAGATCATCAATAATGATGATAATAATAATGTAAATCAATAATGCACTAGAGATCATAAGTGACACACTAGGACAATTAAACAATTGATATTTTTACAATGGTACATTTTCTCAGCCACCACCACCAGTCCAAATACACATTCTCCTGTTTCAAGCACATGGAACATTCTGTAGATAGACCACATACCAAGTCACAGAAGAACCTCAACAAACCTAAAAGCATAGAAATTGTATCAAGAATTGTTTCTGGTCATAAAATATGAAACTAGAAATCAACCACAGAAAGAAAAATGGGAAAATGATAAACATATGAAGATTAAACAAAATGCTACAAAAAAATGGGGTCAATGATAAAATCAAAGAGGAATCAGGATATGATTTACAGACAATTGAAAAGAAAAGTATGATAATCCAAAACCTATGAGATCTGAGACCAGTGTCCCTGATATAATTAGGGGACATTGTTGGCAGGACTGCCTTGTATTTTGCCCTATTGCCCATTCAGTGGAAGTAGACTGATAGTATGTAGCCTTCTCTCAGAAGTGTATGGTAGAATTAAAGAAGAAGACAATTAACAAAAGATCATTTGAAATTATGATTGGTCAATAATCTCAGGACAAGATTAAAGAATCACTATTCAAGCATAAGGCTTTTACAAAATGTTTGATATAAAAGCTTGAGTTGGGTATGTTGTAAAATGTGCTATAAAATGGATCCTTATTCCTTTCTTACAACAGTTATTTCGGTGCTAATGTCAGTGACTCTAGAAAGTGCTATACTTAACAGTGGTATAACTGTCAGTTGACAGTGACTATAAACTGGCATTTATTATGCTACAAATTCTTTATAACTGTCTTAGTTTTTGCCTTTGTGTTGCTTATGTACTAAAATGAAAACATCCTGTGGAGAAAAATGACCCTAGACTAAGAACTCTATTCAAATAATGGCTTCAAATGGGTGACTGCTCTGTACAGTGTAAACTAAGAATGTAAAAATAAGCCTCATTCTGAGATACGAGCAAGATCAAAGCTCCTAGTTAAAGCAACAACCTTTTGCTTTCCCTTCCATTATCTTGTGTTAACAGCAGTTTGTTCATCAATCATCACTTCTGCTTCAGTGATCTTGCTTGCTCCTTATATCCATGGGGACTACCTGGGGAGGGGAGGAATCTGAGCTGTTTGAGTGTGAAGTTTATGGTGTACAAAAGACACCCAGATCAAATCCTGGGCACTGAGTTTTGGAGGTATGCCTGATGAGCCTGCTCAGGTGTTGAATAAACTCTGCTGTCCTGCATCTTCGAGTGCTGATTGTCTCTTCCCAATGCACAGTTTCCATAACAGCTGATTATGCTGAATAAACCAGTATTCATGAAAATTATTTTATGGCTTGGGGATGACACATCTTATGCCATGCCAAGTGAAAGCATGCTTTCACTTAACACAGACACATTGTATTAATTAAAATTTTTATCATTATTACTTATTTCTTGAAATAGAACCATTTCTGTCTTCCTCAAAGCAAAATACTATTATTCAATGACTATATTTTCTATATTTTTATCATTTTAGCTTTTGTGATACAGGTAATTACCAGATATTTTGCACTTTTTAAATCCAATTACATAAGGAATTCTCTTATTGTCTTTACTAGGTAGAATACCAATTATTGGATATAATGTTTTCTGTGATTATGAACAATGCCACTTCCTTAGAGATGACTATATAATTTGCTAGTTATGTAAATATCACTTTTGGTTTTATTCCATTCTTTGTTTCAGTCCATGTGGTAGTGATGTTCTTTATTTTTTGATCAAACAGATTCAACTGTGGAAAATAAAATTTCAAATTTCTTTTAAGGAACTTTTAAAGGGTAAACAGGTCATATATCATAAGTGGTAAAGAAAGGATTAATATTTGGGAAAAAAACTTTTGTCTTGCTTTGTATTTAGTTGGTAAAAAAGGTATAAATTATGTCAAAATGAGAATGTGTTATCATTAGAAATTAAGAGCTAAAGGATATTTCCTTCAGTTAGGTAGTATAATTATTTAACATTGCTTTTATAAAAACATTTGAGTAATTAATAGCTCATTAATGTTTTCTACATTTCTAATAATAATTTTAAATTAAAAATATTGTCCAACAGTCTTAATTTAAAAATGAAACTAGTGAGAGGGTAGGAAAGCAAGAGGTTCTCAGCTGGCAGGAGGAAATAAACAGCAAGTGGCAGAACTTTTTTCCCCTTCTCTGCTGATGAAGTAGTTCTGCTTAAGACTAACCTTTTTTTATTTCCTCAAACCTTTGTTGATTATGCTGAATAAACCAGTATTCATGAAAATTATTTTATGGCTTGGGGATGACACATCTTATGCCATTTTATCTCAAAGATACCTACTGTGAGAGAGGGGCCTGGTGAAACTCCCTCAGCCTAGAGGTGTCTTTCTTGTCTAATTAATAAGCTTGCTAATAGACATAAAACACCTTTGCTGAAAACTAGCAAGGGGACATTCTTTCTGCTCCCTTCTGATGTGTGTGTGTCAGAAGCTTTCCCAATCTCTATTATACTTTAATAAAACTTTGCTGCACAAAAAGTTGCAAGTAGTCAAGCCTTGTCTCTGATCACAGATTGAAATCCTCTCCTATGGAAGTCATGAATCCTTGCATAACGCATGGCTTACAGCAGCAACCTATCACTAGGGACTTCTTTGGTGGTCCAGTGTTTAGGACTCTGTTCTACATCAGGGGCCCTAGGTTCATTGCCTGGTAGAATAACTATGATCTCATGCAGCATGGCCAAAAATAAATGAAATATTTTAAAAATGAAACTGATATTGAAATAAACTTGATACTTAAAAAAAGGAAAAACAAAAACCTATTGACACACACACACACACACACACACACACACACACACACACACAAACGTATGGACAAAGAAAAGGCAGTTCTAAGAACAGGGTTTATAGCAATATAAAATTATCTCAAGAAGCAAGAAAAATCATTAAACAGTTTAACCTTAACCTAAAGCAACTTGAGGAAGAAGAACAAAGAAAATAAAATATTAATAGAAGGAAACAAAACCTGAATATTAGCAGAAATAATAAAATAGAGACTAAAAACAATAGAAATGATCAATGAAACTACAAGCAGTTTCTTTGAAAACAGATAACATTATAAACCTTTAGCCAGACTCTTTAAGAAAAAGAGAGGACTACAATCCATGAATTAGAAATGAAAAGGGAGAAATTACAACCGACACTGCAGAAATACAAAGAATCTTAAGATACTACTGCAAGCAAATATATGCCAATAAAATAAGCAACTTGAAGAAATGGACAAGTTTTTGGAAAGTTACAATCCCCTAAGACTGAATCAGAAATAAACAGAAAAAGTGAAGAGAGCAATCACACAGAATAAATTGAACTGGTAATTTAACACTCCCAGCAAATGAAAGTCCAGGAACACATGGCTTCACAGATGAATTCTACCAAACATTTAGAGAACAGTTAGCGCCTATACTTCTGAAACTCTTCCAAAAATCACAAAGGAAGGAACACTTTTGAATCCATTTTATGGGGCCATGATCACCCTGATACCAAAATAAGACAAAAACATTACACACAAAAAGATAACTACAAAAGACTTCCAAGATGATAGAGAAAAAAAAAGATGGGGAGATCACTTCCCATCCACCACAAATACATCAAGAATTCACCTGCATGTGAAACAACTCCTACATAAAACTTCCTGAACACTGGTAGAAGACCCCAGACTCCCCAAAAGGCAGGCCGATCTCCTCAGAATGAAGTAGGGCAAAAGATAACCTGGGAAAAAACTGCCATACTTGTCAGCAATTCCACTCTTGGCTCTATACCCTGAGGAAATCAGAATTGAAAAAGATACATGTACCCCAGTGTTCACTGTAGCACTATTTACATAGCTGAAACATGAAAGCAACCTAGATGTCCATCAGCAGATGAATGGATAAGGAAGTTGTTGTACATATACACAACGAAATATTCAGTTCAATTCAGTTCAGTTGCTCAGTCGTGTCCGACTCTTTGAGACCCCCATGAATTGCAGCACGCCACGCCTCCCTGTCCATAACCAGCTCCCAGAGTTTCTTCAAACTCATGCCCATTGAGTCAGTGATGCCAGCCATCTCATCCTCTGTTGTCCCCTTCTCCTCCTGCCCCCATCCCTCCCAGCATCAGGGTCTTTTCCAATGAGTCAACTCTTCGAATGATGTGGCCAAAGTACTACTCAGCTATAAAAAGGAATGAATTTGAGTCAGTTCTAATGAGTTGGATGAACCTAGAGCATAATGTACAGAGAAAATTAAGTCAGAAAGAAAAACACAAATACCCTGTTAATGCATATACATGAAATGCAGACAGATAATACTGACAGCCCTATATGCAGGGCAGCAAAAACAGCCACAAACATAAACAGCAGACTTTTGGACTCAGTGGGAGAAGGCGAGGGTAGGATGCTTTGAGAAAATAGCATTGAAAGATGTACACTACCGTATGTAAAATAGACAGCCAGTAGGAATTTGATGTATGATGCTGGGCACCCAAAGCCACGCTCTGTGACTACCTGGAGGGATGGGATAGAGTGGGTTGTAAGAGGTGGTTTAGGAGGAAAGGGGCCTATGTATGAGAGAGTTAAAGTTTAGGGCCCTTTAAGGAGGAATTGGACATTCTTGCTGTTACTTTCCTTAAGCCTTTTGCAATAATGTATCTTGACTGAGAACTGGCCTTTTTTTCTGGTCTGGAGCTGATAATTACACAGGCAGACATTGTCTTGCTCATGGAAATGCTTTTCTTAGGCTCTGTATTAATGATTATAATTTTAACATATCTCCCCTGTGAAAGGTTACTGTCAGTGAGTTATGGAGGACACCAGAATTCTTGGGACTCCAGAGGACAGAATTTAGATCCTGGGCCAGACGGGCCAGAGACAGAAGCTTGATCACTCTGAGCTTTTGAGTAGAGAAAGTGAAAAGTGAAGTCTTTCAGTTGAGTCCAACTCTTTGCAACCCCATGGATTATAACCTATCAGGCTCCTCCATCCATGGGATTTTCCAGGCAAGAATACTGGAATGGATTGCCATTTCCTTCTCCAGGAGGTCTTCCTGACCCAGGGATTGAATCTGGGTCTCCACATTGTAGGCAGACTATTTACTGTCTGAGCCACCAGGGAAGACTTTTGAGTATCAAAGTTTTGTTAAAATGTAAAAGGATAGAAAAGGCTTCTGACATAGACATCAGAAAGGGACAGAAAAAGTGCCCTCTTGCTTGTTTCCAGCGAGGCATAATATACTCATTAGCAAGTTGCTAATCATAGATAAAAGAAACACCTCAAAACTGACAGAGTTGCACCAGACCCCTCTCCCACAACATGCATTTTGAGATATCATCTGCACAAAGGGAGTCATGTCTGGCCATAACACAATTGACATGAGTCTTGAAGAAAGGTAGATTTCCAATCAAATACATAGTTTCACTAACATAGCTTAAGAAAAACATTTTCATGAGTAAGTCATATTGGTTTGCTGTGCAATTAGCAGCTCATGGTTTGAAAACAAGTTTCAGGTGGAACACATTTGAAGAAACGCAGATTGCCAAGCAAATATACAGTTCATTAACATAGCTTAAAAGAAAAACATTTTCCTGAGTAAAACACGTTATTTTGGTGAGACATTAGCAGTTCAAGTTTTGAGAAAAGTTAGTTTCAGGTGGAGTCAACTGTTGTCATGGCAAGTTGGAGCCTCCTTTAATTCTGTGTAGAGAAGAGAAAAAAAAAAGTCCACCACTTGCAGTTTATTTTCTCCTGCCTTTTGGGAGTTTCTCAAGATTTGTACCCCTGATTGCATAGCAATAGTATATCTCACACAAAGACATTACCTGGAACTGTTCTCCCTTGCTAATCTTGTTCAGAAGTTATCTCAGGATTTATGCCTCTGAAGTCTCTCGTGGAACTTTTCCAATTTTGATATATTCTTTTTATCTATTCTCAGCAGCCAGTTGAAAGTATATAACACCCCAGTTAAACTAGTGAGACTTTATCTACCTCTTTCTGATGTCTATGTCAGAAGTTTTCTCTGTCCTGTCACTTTAAATAAAATTTGCTGTATAAAACTCTGAGTGAGTAAGACTCTCTTTGGTCCCAAAGACATGTCTCCTTCGGAGACCATGAATCCAGTGATACTGTTCATTGTTCAGCAAAAGCTATCATGTATGCCTATGGTTGATTCATATTGGTATATGGCAAAAACCATCACAGTATTATAATTTTTTTCCAATTAAAATAAATATTTAACAAAAGAATATAATAGGTAGTCTAAAGTAAGGAATGCTAAAATAAAAGTAGGAGTAACAACGCAGGAAAAATAATAATGTGTGTATATATACATAAGTGTTTGTGTGAGTATAAAATCCTAACCAAAAAAAATCTATTACTTATCAAAGGCATTTGAATATCTTGAGAAAACCTGTCCTCTTAATAGAGGGAAAAGTCAAATTCAGGTTTTTCATGCCAGTTTACTTTTAAAATTACTCAATTAAATTTGTTTTAAGTTTAGACAGTCCTGACCATCACAGACCTCTTCACTCAGCATCTACTTTCCACAAAATTTTTTATCACCTACTATATCTACTACTTTATTTTCTCATCCAAACAACATCCCTCTGTAAGTCAGACATATCTCCTTTTCCCTTAATAAAATGAAATTCCATCCCTCATGCTTTCTCTATTGAAAGCAACCATGAACTGTCCTATACCAGCATCCTGTAGATTTGTAAACATAATTCCAAATAGTAGCTTGTTTAAAAAATACACATTCTTTTTTTTTTTTTTTTACTGGCAATTATTTTATTTATTTATTTTTTCTTTTTTTAAAATTTTTATTAGTTGGAGGCTAATTACTTTACATCATTACAGTAGTTTTTGTTATACATTGAAATGAATTAGCCATGGATTTACATGTATTCCCCATCCCCGTCCCCCCTCCCACCTCCCTCTTCATCCGATCCCTCTGGGTCTTCCCAGTGCACCAGGCCCGAGCACTTGTCTCATGTACCCAACCTGAGCTGGTTATCTGTTTCACCCTAGATAATATACATGCTTCAATGCTGTTCTCTTGAAACATCCCACCCTCGCCTTCTCCCAGAGTCCACAAGTCTGTTCTATACGTCTGAGTCTCTTTTTCTGTTTTGCATATAGGGTTATCGTTATCATCTTTCTAAAGTCCATATATATGTGTTAGTATACTGTAATGGTCTTTATCTTTCTGGCTTACTTCGCTCTGTATAATGGGCTCCAGTTTCATCCATCTCATTAGAACTGATTCAAATGAATTCTTTTTAATGGCTGAGTAATATTCCATGGTGTATATGTACCACAGCTTCCTCATCCATTCGTCTGCTGATGGGCATCTAGGTTGCTTCCATGTCCTGGCTATTATAAACAGTGCTGCGATGAACATTGGGGTGCACGTGTCTCTTTCAGATCTGGTTTCCTTGGTGTGTATGCCCAGAAGTGGGATTGCTGGGTCATATGGTAGTTCTATTTCCACTTTTTTAAGGAATCGCCACATTGTTCTCCATAGTGGCTGTACTAATTTGCATTCCCACCAACAGTGTAAGAGGGTTCCCTTTTCTCCACACCCTCTCCAGCATTTATTGCTTGTAGACCTTTGGATAGGAGCCATCCTGACTGGCGTATAATGGTACCTCATTGTGGTTTTGATTTGCATTTCTCTGATAATGAGTGATGTTGAGCATCTTTTCATGTGTTTGTTAGCCATCTGTATGTCTTCCTTGGAGAAATGTCTGTTGAGTTCTTTGGCCCATTTTTTGATTGGGTCATTTATTTTTCTTGAGTTGAGCTGGAGGAGTTGCTTGTATATTTTTGAGATTAATCCTTTGTCTGTTGCTTCGTTTGCTATTATTTTCTCCCAATCTGAGGGCTGTCTTTTCACCTTGCTTATAGTTTCCTTTGTTGTGCAAAAGCTTTTAAATTTCATTAGGTCCCATTTGTTTATTTTTGCTTTTATTTCTGAAATTCTGTGATGTGGGTCATAGAGGATCCTATATCTACCTAAAGAAACAAAAGACCTATACATAGAAAACTATAAAACACTGATGAAAGAAATCAAAGAGGACACAAGCAGATGGAGAAATATACCGTGTTCATGGATTGGAAGAATCAATATTGTCAAAATGGCTATACTACCCAAAGTAATCTATAGATTCAATGCAATCCCTATCAAACTACCAACAGTACTTTTCACAGAACTAGAACAAATAATTTCACAATTTGTATGGAAATACAAAAAACCTCGAATAGCCAAAGTAATCCTGAGAAAGAAGAATGGAACTGGAGGAATCAACCTGCCTGACTTCAGACTATACTACAAAGCCACAGTCATCAAGACAGTATGGTACTGGCACAAAGACAGAAATATAGATCAATGGAACAGAATAGAAAGCCCAGAGATAAATCCACGAACCTATGGTCACCTCATCTTCGACAAAGGAGGCAAGGATATACAATGGAAAAAAGATAACCTCTTTAACAAGTTCTGCTGGGAAAACTGGTCAACCACCTGTAAAAGAATGAAACTAGAACACTTTCTAACACCATACACAAAAATAAACTCAAAATGGATTAAAGATCTAAATGTAAGACCAGAAACTATCAAACTTCTAGAGGAGAACATAGGCAAAACGCTCTCCGACATAAAACACATTCTTTTTTAAAAAGTTGATTATTTTTAAATAAGCAAAGATGAAACATTTTTAATGATAAAGGGTACAGTTCATAAAGATGGTAGACATTATAAATCATTGACATTTAACAACAAAGAAACAAAGATACCTAAAACAAAAGTCAGAAGAAATAAAAGGGGAAGAAAGTCTAAGTATAATCACAGTGAGACATACTAACATTTCTGAGAATATTTTATCAAATGAAGAAAATATAATATAGGAGCATCTTGAACAGTGTCATTAATAAGTAAATATATTTATATTTATTTTAATTTATATTAATCTTATATTCTACACAAATATATTTAAAATTTTGTATCATACATCCTTATTAGATGTCCATAGGACATTTAGGAAAACTGGCAAAACGTTAACCATTAAGAATAAAAAACACAATTTCCTAAAGCAAATATCTCAGTGTGACACATAAATAATATTCATATTTATTAATAGTTCAAAATCTTTTGTTTCTCTGTAAGTATTATAACTAATGTTTCAATATTTTATTTTATTTGGTAGTGGCCTAGTTATTAATAGCTTAATTTTTTTCCTTTTTACCTATTCAATAAACTTCCATTACTTAAATTAGCACAACCTTTGAAGTTAAAATTACCAAAATCTGGAGAGACTAAAACACAATTATGCTTAGGAGGGTTTACTGAAGGCTCTTTTGTCATTTATGTTTTCTTTCTTCGCAAGTTGATTCACATCAGATTGCTTTGCTTGCTGACAAATTTGATTTAACTTACAGTAAATCTAGGCACAATGAAAGTATTAATTATACTTAACATTATACTTAATGTTGATGACTCTAAGACATGTCCAAATTAAGTAGATCAATAAACTTAAACTTTTGATGTTCAGTCGCTCAGTTGTGTCTGACCCTGCATAACCCCCATGGCAGTATGCCAGGCCTCCCTATCTTTCACCATCTCTCAGAGCTTGTGCACACTCATGTCCTTTGAGTCAGTGATGCCATCCAATCATCTTGTACTCTGTCATCCCTTCCTCTTCCTGCCTTCAATCTTTCCCAGCATCAGGATCTCTTCCAATGAGTTAGCTCTTTGCATCAGGTGGCCAAAGAATTGGAGTTTCACTTTCAGCATCAGTCCTTCCAATGAACGGTTAAGACTGATTTCTTTTAGTATTGACTGGTCTGATCTTCTTTCAGTCCAAGGGACTCTCAAGAGTCTTCTCCAACACCACAGTTCAAAAGCATCAATTCTTCCATGCTCAGCCTTCTTTATGATCCAACTCTCACATTCATATATGTTGACCGTAAAAACTATAGCTTTCCTGAGTCAAAAGAGAGCATACTGGTCATAGTAAACAGTTTCTTCCAACAATAAAAGAGAAAACTCTACACATGAATATCACCAGATAGTCAATACTGAAATTAGGTTGATTACATTCTTCGCAACTTAAGATGGAGAAGCTCTATACAGTCAGCAAAAACAAGACCAGGAGCTGTCTGTGGCTCAGATCACAAACTCCTCATTGCAATGTAAGCATTAATACTCAGAATCTAGTACTGAATATTTCCCACTACATGTGAACATGAAATTTATTTGGCTTAATTTCTCTTGTATTTACCATTGTTAGATTTGTAAGCACTTACTTTTCTTTAAATATAGTTCATTTACAAACTAACCTCAGCAATATTATCCAAAGACAAAGAGCACATACTGACATACATATAATCATACAGACATGATGAAAGATCTAACTTCACTTTCTAAACTCAGTCACGACTTGATGTCATAATATAAAGCTCACTGGCTGTAAATAACAGAATAAGACATTTAAGTTAGAATATGTCTTTTAAAAAGGTTTTCTTCTCTTTTTTCCTTCTTTGGTTTCAGTAATTAGAGGCTGTCTAGCTGAGATAAGTGATCCTGAGAATTCTGGTCTCAAGACACAAGGAGCGAAAATAAGGTTCTCTAGGTAGGATTTATTCTCTCTGGACTTATCATTATTATTATTTTTCCTTCAAACTAGCTTTCTTTACTGGGAGGGGGTTGATTAAACTTTGACTGGTTTTATATACTTAATTGGCACAATTGAAAGTTCATAATTTTCGTAAACACTTCTTTATTCTTCATGGTTTCGAAAAGTTGGTCAGCCACTGTACAATGGCGTTTCTATTTTACTCAGACCAGCCTAGATTGTCTTGACTAGAGCATGGCCAAATTCTCTTCTAAACCTTCTAAAAGGCACAGTTAAGCAAATATCATTTTTTTCTGGTTAGACAATTATTCAGAATATTGCTTCAAAATTTTGTTGTTGTTAAACCTCTAATAATACTCCAGAATTGATTCATGGGGTCTTTGCTTGCACTCTTTTATCTTTATGTAGTTTACAGTTTTACAAAAAAGCTCTGGGATAAGTCTAAATAACTCCTGAGCTAATTCCTTGTGTTCAGGGTGAACCTCTGGACAATGGGTCACAGTGCATTAGCAACATTTCCATCCTGTTTTCTCTCTTCATTACCTTGCTTTGCTTCAGAAACCAACAGCTGTCTTAAATGATACAGATCTGACAATATGGCTTTGCAGGATTTAATGGTTAAATTGAATTCCTCAGCAAATTCCAGTGGATCCTGACTTGAATTGGGAAATTTCTTAGCCAAGTCTCTAAGTTTTGCTTGGCTACCAGTTATGTACACAGCGTAATAACCAAGGATGTTTCACTTCTCCTTCTGGTAGGCTTCTCCTTAAGGGAGTTAAAGTCACTTCCGATTTTTTATCCTCCTTTGCTGCAGAAAGGGGAGCAGCAGAAGGAGGAAGAGAAAAAAGAGACAGCATCTTGCCAAGTAATTCAGATTGAAGAGGATACGTAGAGGGAAAGAGAGACTGTTAGCAGGCTTGTTGTTGCTGTTCTGATATAGTTTCTAGATAATCAAAGTAAGCATTTCATTAAGTTTGCTGATCTTACAATGGCTTTTTCCATTAGCGGACCCAAAAATATCAACTTTGGATATCCAAATAACCCCAATTTAGACATTTTAGGTTGAGATCTCAGTGTACTTTTCCCAATCATTAAATATGTATTTTCTATTTACATATATCTTGCTGGGGTGTTGTTAGAGGCTGGCTTTCTGATGCTTCATGTTCCGTGTTTGAGAGTCTCTGTTTTCCATTTTAAATTGAATTTGTCATGGATAAAACTCAGTAGTGAAATTGTGTGGTGGGCCAGTGTGCTGCTTTTGAGTTTTAACCCCTGGAGGAGTTAAAACTCAAGAAAAGTTTTAGCTTTATCACATGTGTCAGTTTCTACTTCCAGCAGTGTAAGACCACTGTGAGTGCTTGGATTGTTGAATGGCCAATTCTTTTTTTTTTTCTTTCTTGTAATTGGAGGCTAATTATTTTACAATATTGTGGTGGTTTTTGCCATACATTCACATGAATCAGCCATAAGTGTACATGTGTCTCCCATCCTGAACCCCCCTCCCACCTCCCTCCCCATCCTATCCCTCAGGGTTATCCCAGAGCACCAGCCCTGAGCACCCTGTTTCATGCATCAAATGTGAACTGGCGATTCCATGTTTCAATATTATTCTCTCAAATCGTCCCACTCTTGCCTTCTTCCACAGAGTCCAAAAGTCAGTTCTTTACATGTGTTTCTTTTGCTGTCTTGCATATATGGCCATCATTACCATCTTTCTAAATTCCATATAGATGTGTTAATATACTGTATCAATGTTTTTCTAACTTACTTCACTCTAATAGGCTTCAGTCTTATCCACCACATTAGAACTGATTCAAATGTATTCTTTTTAACGACTGAGCAATATTCCATTGTGTATATGTACCGCAGCTTTCTTATCCATTCATCTGACTGATGGACATCTAGGTTGCTTCCATGTCCTAGCTATTGTAAACAGTGCTGCGATGAACACTGGGGTACATGTGTCTCTTTCAATTATGGTTTCCTCGGTGTGTATGCCCAGCAGTGGGATTGCTGGGTCATATGGCAGTTCTATTTCCACTTTTTTAAGGAATCTCCACATTGTTCTCCATAGTGGCTGTACTAGTTTGCATTCCCACCAACAGTGTAAGAGGGTTCCCTTTTCTCTGCACCCTCTCCAGCATTTATCGTTTGTAGACTTTTTGATAGCAGCCTGAATGGCCAATTCTTTCGTGACCCCTTGACAAGCGTTTTAATTAATGAGTGGATTTTCCTATGGGACTACCAGACAGTACGAGTACTTGGCCGCCACCACTCCTATAAATTTCTCAGTAACTTGATGTGTCTTGTCCCTTTTCTTCTAAGCAAAGCTCTCATGTGGTATCTTCACTTTTACAACAAATTTCTATTAGGGTGGCTGAATTGAGGAAAAGCATGAAATCTTTCAACAGAGCCCCAGGCATTCCTTGGTGTCTTTCAACTGAGCTCCCCTCCCTACCTTTCCACTGGTTGAGTTTGCCTCAGTATCTCTCACCTGGGCACTGCCCGCCCCCCCGAACTCTAGTAACTTCAGGGTTTGGGAGGGCACAAGTACCTGCTCAACTACCAGTAAAACTTAAGATCATCCACAGATACAAGAGATCTGAGACTTTACCAATTCATCTGGACTCTTAAGGAGGGAGATGGGCACAAAGGGCTGCTGGTGACTTGGCCTCTGCCAAGTCTCCGGTACTTGTAGAGTTCAGGTGAAAGAGAGAAGACTACTCTGTGTACCTTTGTGGTTGCCATAAAGTTGTCAACTTAAAAAAAAAAAAAAGCACACTGAGAATTCCAAGTCACATTTTATTTGGGGCAAAATGAGGACTACAGCCCCTGATCAAAACTGCAGACAGCTCTGAGAAACTGCTCCATGATAGATGGGGGAAGGTCCTTATATATATGATTTTGCTGAAAGGGGAGTTCAGGCAATCAAGCACATATTTTTTGAAAGAAGTTTCTACTAGTTACAAAGAACAGTCATACCCATGGAGGATTTGTGGTTTTCTAGATTTGAGGACATACAAAACTGCACTCCTAAGATTGGTTCCTACAAGTATCTATGCAAAGTCCTGTCTTGCCAACTTTTGCTAGAGCACAGATACCTCATTTGTGCCCCCAACTGGAACTACTTTCAGTGGGGTGTTGAGGTCAGCAGCTGCAGCAACATCTGATTTAATCCTTATACAGGTAGACAGAAAGTGCCAATGGCTTACCAAAAACTAGTTGGGTGTCTTAGTTTGAGGATGGCAATTTGTCATTGCTTTTCTTTCATTTGAAAGGTTAGTTCCCCAATAGATTTATCAAGATAAAAACATACTAACAGCAATCATGCAGTGGGTTACAACATGATTTGGGACATTAACTCTTAAACTTTGGTTTTTACCACAGAGTCCCTCAACTCTGTTACTTGTCTGAGTTTTTCACTCAGGTAACATAAAACCACCATGAGTGCTCAGATCACAGAGAGGACAGATCTTTTATGTGTCCCTAGCAGAGCAACTTTTTAATTAAAACAAGTAACTTTCCTTTTAGGTATAGTAGCTAATTAATAGTACTTGTATCCACCATTCCTGAATCTGAGAAAACCAGGAGTATCCCTTCTTTAGAGGTGGAAACTCTGAGATACCGTCACTTTTTCAATAAATTGTTTTAAAGTAGACAATTCAAGGGAAAAATCACAGGCTATTTTTCCCTCCAAATACCCACTCCAACCCCTAATCAGTCAGCTGAGTCAAGTCTTCTGAGTCTTTTAACTGGGTGAAATTACCCATATTGAAGAGATGACTCATTGGAAAAGCCCCTGATGCTAAGAGGACTTGGGGGGAGGAGGAGAAGGGGACGACAGAGGATTAGATGGCTGGATGGCATCACCAACTCGACGGACATGGGTTTCAGTAAACTCTGGGAGTTGGTGATGGACAGGGAGGCCTGGTGGGCTGTGATTCACAGGGTCACAAAGAGCCAGACATGACTGAGCGACTGAACTGAACTGAAACTGAGGAAAAATCTTCCCAGTGTCTTTCAAATGAACTAATTAAGGTACCAAGTTTAAAAAAGTTCCAAGGGGAACCAACGTATTCCAGGAGTTCTATATCACTGGATTTTCCAAAAATGACCTATCTGAGTACCAGAAGAGAAGGACCCTAATTCATT
Source organism: Odocoileus virginianus (assembly GCF_023699985.2). Taxonomy (NCBI): domain Eukaryota; kingdom Metazoa; phylum Chordata; class Mammalia; order Artiodactyla; family Cervidae; genus Odocoileus; species Odocoileus virginianus. The sequence continues at coordinate 729,813 of NW_027224349.1, forward strand.
TGGACTCTCCAAGGGGGAGGACAGGCACAAGTGGCCTTTGCTGGTACTAAGGATGCAGATCCTCAGAGTTCAGTGAAGGGAAATAGTCTGCTCTGTGTGCCTTTGTTGATGGCTAGTACTGTCACACTGAACAAAAAGGAAAAAAAAAAAAGCACAACCTAAAAGTTGAGAAAGTTTTATCTGGCTAACTAACTGAGGACTATGAGGAGGGCATGGTAACCCACTCCAGTATTTTTGCCTGGAGCCTCCCTGTGGACAGAGGAGCCTGGTGAGGTACAGGCCAAGAGGTCACAGTCAATCAGACATGACTAAGCAACTAAACACAGCAGCACTGAGGATTACAACCCAGGAGGAATTATTAGCTCTGAGAAATTGTTCCAGATAGGGGAAGGAAGAGCAAGGTATACAGAGCGTTTTAAAAAAACACACAAACAAAAAAACAAAACCAACCAAACAAAACAGATAGTCACAAAATCTATTTCTAACTAAAGAAATACACCCTTGTGAATTAAGGAATACAGGGTTTTTCTTTGAATGGGAAAATGAAATTTGGGCTCATTAAAATCATTTCCAGATTGTGCATCTTAACCATTTTGGGGCAACATCCTATTTCTCTCCATCCCAAACTCCAACAGGGCCCATGTTTGCAGGTGACTGCAGATGCTGATGACTTGATTCCCTTACCAGTCTTTGTTTATTGAAATATCTGGTAAAATCATTTGTCCAGACTTTCTCCAAACAAGTATGTTTCCCTGTATCTGTTTCCTAAAAACTTTTGAGAACCCTAAAGCTATTGCAAAAACGTCCCCTCCTATGCAGTTGCTATTGCCACATACGGACAACTGAGCCCTCCATCGAACTTTTCCCAGAAGGCGCTTTTCCCCTCTTCCCTAAAAGTTAAAAGTCGCTCAGTCCCGTCAGATTCTTCGCAACCCTTCGGAGTATCAGTCTATGGACTTCTCTAGGCCAGAATACTGGAGTGGGTAGCCTTTAACTTTTCCAGATCTTCCCAACTCAGGGCTCAAACCCAGGTCTCCCTCATTGCCGGCGGATTCCTTAACCAGCTGAGCCACAAGAGAAGCCCAAGAAGGCTGCAGTGGGTAGCCTATCCCTTCTCCAGGGGATCTTCCCGACCCAGGAATCGAACCGGGGTCTTCTGCATTGCAGGCGAATTCTTTAACAAGCTATCAAGGAAGCCTTCACTATCCCACCCCGCAATCCGCAAAAAGGAACTTGCTGAGCCTAAGTGTGGCTTACTACAAGCCTTCCTTTCACTGAAGACAGGCCCAGACCACAGGCGACCTCACCATAATAAACTGTGGAAACTGGAACCAAAAATACGGGTAGTAGGTCCCTGGAAACCCTTCCAAACCATCAGCTAGGAAAACGGAAACAGCGACTGTTTACCCATCCCGGGGGGTGGGGTGGGGGTGGGGTGGGGGTGGGGTTGTCATTCTTTTAGCAAGCGTCCTTCTATGGGGCTGCCCTTAGCATTGCCTGCACAAATGTCCATTAGGTCGCCAATGAATAGGTCCCTAAAACTTTGCCTCGCTTTTTATCGTCAGTCTTTATGTAGCTAATATGTAAAGCCAGGTGAAATAAGGCCACAGGGTGACCTCTCTGGTACACCAACCGTTCTCATCTCCCTGGCTCGAGACATAGTCGCTCTCCCTCCGCAGCCCCGCCCGGCACAAGGGGGCCTGCGAACGGACTGAAAGCTACGCGGACGGTTTCGTTGCTCTGTCGGCAAGATGGCTGGGCGAGAGGAGTCGGGTGTGACCCTGGGTCAGCCACATCTTTCTCGCCAGGATCTTTCCACATTGGTAAGGTTTTCTTCTAGACGGATTGGAATGAGCTCAGGAGTGGGTGTGACCTGAACTTTGGGAAGCGTTGAATCACGGCAGTACCGGGCTGCTGACAGCTTGAGTTACGCCAGAAGCCTGGACCCAGGCGTTCTTTGCCGCGTTCATCCAGGTTTGCGAGTTGAGCCTTGCGGTGTGAGTTCATGGACTTCGAAACGCGAAGATTTGGACAGGAAAGTCAAGATGTTAAGTGCCATTAAGGTCTTCTCTGAAGATCCGGGAAAAGATTAATACCTTTAATTCTGGAAGGAGTTTTTACACTGTCGTTAGTGTTAATCTCTTGAAATTTGAGGCCCTGGTTTTCCAAATATTCTAGAGTTAGTGGAAATATAGTCTCTTTTGTAAATGTAAAGGGCTTTAGCACTTGCTTTTGTTGTTGAGTCTCTTAGTCGTGTCTGACTTTGTGCGATCCCATGGACTGCAGCACACCAGGCATCCCTCTTCTGACTGGGAATCAAGACTGCCTTTGCAAGAAAAGTACATTTGGTAAACAGTCGAGCGCTGAATAGATAATGGCAAACTGTAGATACAAAACGAGATATAAATTATGGTTTGTCTTTCGTGAGGTAGTTTAAGCTAAAATGTTTAATTGCAGGATGTTACCAGGTTGACACCACTCTCACATGAAGTTATCAGCAGACAAGCCACCATTAATATAGGTAAGAATGCTTTGTTGTGTACAGTGCTGTCCTTCTTGAGGGTTGATTGCTCTCCGATGGCATTTAAACTCTTGTTTGATTATCTAAAGTGTAGGAAGACTCAGATATATAATGGGTACATTTTAGCCATTATGAGCAAAGTACCTACTCGATTCCTTGGGAAACAGTACTTTTCATGTGCATCCAGGGAAAGACATAGGTGTATGAAGAGACAGTATGGTGTATGCGTGTATAGCAGCAGAATGCTAAAGAAGAGACGAAAATTCCTTTTGTAGAGAAAATTTTAAGAACAGATTTCTTAACAGGAATTGAGAAGTCTTATTTAGTGTATAATGTTTCAGAATAGTGTTTTACTTCTTTTCTTAATTGACACATATTTTGGGAGAAGTTGATTGAATGTACATGTTTTAGCGTCTATTATATTAGCAATAAAACCTAATAACACTTATACCTTAGAGTGATGAAAAATCGTAAGACATTATACTGCTCTTGCTGCTGCTGTTTTAGTTGCTAAGTTGTGTGGACTCTTGTGACTCCATGGACTTGTTGCTTGCCAAGCTCCTCTGTCTTGGGATTCTGTGGGCAAGAATGCTGCAGGGGGTTGCCATTCCCTTCTCCAGGGAATCTTCCTACACCAGGGATTGGACCCCCATCTCTTGGATTTCGGGCAGATTCTTTATTGCTGAGCCACTTAGGATGCTCACTCTTAACATGTACTTGTTTACTGTAATCGGAGTTTTTTTCCTAGTTTGCATGGATTCATGCATGTTTAGGCTTCCCTGTGGCTCAAGTGGTAAAGAATCCACCTGCAATGCATAAGACCTGGGTTTTTTCTCTGTGTTGGGAAGATCCCCTGGAGAAGGGAAAGGCTGCCCACTCCAGTGTTCTGGCCTGGAGAATTCCACAGACTATATAGCCTGTGGGGTTGAAAAGAGTTGGATGCCACTGAGCAACTTTCGCTTCACTTTCTTTATGCTTAACTCAGTCAAAATACTGGAAACTTTATTAATATTCAAAATTTTGTGTTTTTAGATGAATGTTTATTTCAAGTGAACTCCTTTTTTAGATTGATAACAAGTTGAATAATCACTTAAGTATGATTTTTAAATAAAATTTTCAAGTACATGGAGAGTTACATTTGGTAATGTTTCAGAAAAAAATTTGTGTTGAAAAGAGTATATGGAGGGTGTAAATGAAATCTCTTGGTTATAGTTTGAAATATTTATAGTGAATTATGCCTTTTGTTTTTCTGACTTTACTACTTGGTAAAATGGTATGTATATAAATCAAGTGTTTTTTTTGCCTTTGTAGGTACGATTGGTCACGTTGCTCATGGAAAATCTACCGTGGTAAAAGCTATTTCTGGAGTTCACACTGTCAGATTCAAAAATGAGCTAGAAAGAAATATTACAATCAAGCTTGGGTATGCTAATGCCAAGGTACATAGTATGTTGTGGAAGGAGGAATGATTTTACTTGGGTTTCAAATATGCAAATGAGAATTTAAATTTATTTTCATTGAAATTTTTAGATTTATAAACTTGACGACCCAAGTTGTCCTCGGCCAGAATGTTATAGATCCTGTGGAAGTAGCACACCCGATGAGTTTCCTACAGACATTCCAGGGACCAAAGGGAACTTCAGATTAGTCAGGTGATCATTTTTATGTTAAAAGCATATTTTTTCCTTTGTGCTCATTGAACTATTTAATTGAGAAGTTAATGATTCAGATCTAAGCTTGATGCAGATGCATTTTTGCCAAAACATTTTATAATAAACTTTAGAGCTTACACTTGCTGATAACGTTTTTAAGGATTCTGTTTAAATATAAGCTAAAATGTATTTTTTTGTGTTCTCTAAAGGAATACAAGCATGGAATCATTATATTCAGTGGGGTCCTTCTGTCCAGTCTTCCAGTATTATGTCTTTGTCTTAATTTTGCCTGTCTGTATCCATATTTGGAATGTTGCGTATCTTGATTCCTCAGGACACTGACATGTCATCTAACATATGTAGGTATTAGGAGTACCCAAAGAAATTTTATATCATAAGGATATTAATATTCAATTTTTGAGAATGGTAATAGTTCTAAAAGTATAGTAATTTTTGTTCTTAAGCGCGGAGTTCTTTGCATTAGGCTGGCAGGCTCACTCGATCTTCCAAGACAGTGGAGATCCTTCAGTAAATTTCTTTTTTGAGTGAAAATTTCCATTTTGATAATGCAGTTGTGGTTTGTTTAATGTATATTATTGCTTGTTTCAGTAGTTTATTTCACATTATATGGTTATAGTTACACTCTGAAAACATCAGAAGTCTCTTAAGCTTCTATAATAAAAACGTTTTAGAAGCTAAACTTATTTTTAAAACCTACGTTCTAAATACATGGTTTAAAATTTTTTATTGTAAGCATTTTATACCTAAAATTATTAACAATTGCAAATGTAATATTTGATTTTCCAGCCACTCTGCTCCATATTTTTCATTTTTAACTTTGAAATAATTGCGGAGTAAGCGAAAGTTGGCAAGATAACATAGAAGACCCGTACAGCCTTAATTGATTTTGCCCCAGTAGTCTTAAAGCATTAGTCACTCAGTCATGTCCAACTCTTTGCAACCCCAGGGACTCTAGCGGGCCAGGCCTCTGTCCGAGGGATTCTCCAGGCAAGAATACTGGAGTGGGTCGCCATTTCCTTCTCCAGTAAGCATAGTACTACTTCAAACTTCAGTGTAATACCAAAACAAAGCACTCTGTTGGTGTACGGATACACATGTACTGTATTTTATGATATGTCTGTTCCTGTAATGTCACTACTTTCTGGATAACAGAAACATTATTTCACCACAAATATTAGTCCATGATCCCCCACTGTTTTTAATCCCTGGCAAATACTAGTCTATTATTTAGCTGACTTTTTAAATTTCAGAAACATTGTGTATGTTGAACATAGTATCTGCTGTGCCTGATGCTGCTAAGTCGCTTCAGTCGTGTCCGACTCTGTGCGACCCCATAGACGGCAGCCCACCAGGCTCCTCTGTCCCTGGGATTCTTCAGGCAAGAACACTGGAGTGGGTTGCCATTTCCTTCTCCAATGCATGCACGCATGCTAAGTCTCTTCAGTCGTGTTCAACGCTGTGCGACTTTATGGACAGCAGCCCACCAGAACAGGATATTGCCTTTGAAATAGACTTCTTCACTCATTACAGTGTTTCTGAGATCTGTCAAGGCTTTAGAGCTTACTAGTAATTCATTGTTTCAGTTTTTTTTTTCTTGGTGGACTTAATTTTTTTAGAGAAGCTTTATATCTAAAGCTTCAAATGAGTACTGAGTAGAAGGTACAGATTTCTCTTATACCCTCAGCCTGGAAGCATAGCCCCCCTCATTTTCAGCATTCCCTGCAAGAGTGGTATTATATTTTTAAAAGTTGATGAATGTGTTTTGACCCAGCTTTATCCAAGATCCATGATTTACATTAGTGTTCACTCTTCTTTTATGTTTTACCAATTTGCAGAAATTTTTAATGACGTGTTTGTCCTTTTACTCTGTGTTCGTCCTTATACTGTGCTACAGAGTGGTTTTGTTGTCGTAAAATCCTCTGTATCCTACATGTTCATGTTTCCCTCCTCGGTAACCCCTGGCAACTACTGAATTGGTTTCTCTGTGATGTGAAAGTTGCTCAGTCCTGTCTGACTCTTCATGACACCATGGACAATACAGTTCTGTGGAATTTTCCAGGCCAGAAGACTGGAGTGGGTAGCCTTTCCCTTCTCCAGATATCTTTATCTAGTTTTGCCTTTTCTAGTATAGTAAATAGTTGATATTTTACCCTTTTTCTGTTGACCTCTTTTACTTAATGATATGCATTTAATGTTTTGTATCACTTTGTAATTGGTAACTTGCTTAATGCCATTGAATAATTTGTTTTCTGGGTGTATCTCAGCATATGTATATATTTCCTTAGGATAGGATATATTGAATGCTTTTAAGTTTTGGTGGTTATAAAGAAGGCTGTTATAAATATACAAGTTTTTTTGTGTATATAGACATAAATAAATTTTCAATTGATTTGAGTAAATAAATAAGTGTATTTGCTGGACCAAATGGCAAAAGGATGTTTGCTTTTATGAGAAAACACCAAGCTTTTTAAACATGGCTCTACCATTTTGCATTCCCACTAGTAATGAATGAGAGTTCATATTTTTCCATATCCTTGTAGTATTTGCTGATGTCGGTGTTTAGAATTTTAGCCATTCTATTAAAGTTTTTTTTGCTTAAGTTAGCATTTTCCTGTTATGTGATGTGGGATCAAATAATTGTGATTATTTTCCATCAGTAAATCTTTGTGGGGTGTCTTGAACATGTTTTCTTTAACCAAGTTCAATATTTTGATTTTTAAGAGTTATCTGTACACTTTAGGTGGTAGTTCATTTTCAGATACGTCTTTTGAAAATATCTTCTGCTACTTGGCTTGTCTTTTTTTATTGTCTTGATAATATCTTTACAGAGCAAAAATTTGTAATTAAAAATTTTTTTTTTGTCTCTTCTTTTTTGATGGGGGGGTGGGGAGCGGTCCTTGCCTTACACCTTGTAGGATTTTAGTTCCCCAATCAAGGATTGAACCTGTGTAGTCTGCTGAGTCCTGCTGATCATTGGACTACCCTCAAATTCTCAGAAATTTCTAATTTTGAGGAAGACCAATGTATCAGTGCTTTTCTTCTGTGGTTTTGGTATTGTGCCTGAAAAGTGATTGCATTCAAGGTCATCCATGTATTCTCCAGTGTTTTCTTGTAGGAGTTTTACAGTTTTATGATCGTTTTTTGAGCTAATTTTTGTACCAAGTACAAGATCTCTGCCTGGATGTATTACTTTTGTAACATGTGGATGTCAGTTCTTAAAGCACTGTTTGTTAAAAAGACTGTCTTTGCCCTTACATCTCTTTGAGAGATCAATTAACTCAGTACAAGTTTACTTCTTGGGTTTTAGTTCTGTTCTGTTAACATTTGTCTTTTTTTCAAATACTACAATGTCTTGATTACTATATCTTTATACTAAGTCTTGAAGTGGGCTTATGTCCTCTGATGTTGTTACTGTCATTGAGTACTGTTGGCTTTTCTAAGACTCACCTCTGCATATAAACTTTTATTTTCTAAATTTTTGTTTGTGTTGGGTCTTTGTTGTAGCATGGGCTTTTCTCTTCTTGGGGTGAGCAGGGGCTGCTGTTTGTTTTAGTGCTTAGGCTTCTTATTGCGGTGACTTTTGTGGAGCACAGACTTCAGTTGTTGTGGTTTGTGTAGTTGTGGTTCCCAGACTCTGGAGCATAGTCTTAGTAGTTGTGGTGCCCAGGCTTAGCTGCTCCGTGGCATGTACTATCTTTCTGGGCCAGAGATCAAGCCCACGTCTCCTGAATTTGCAGGATAATTCTTTACTACTGAGTCATCAGGAAGCATTGCATATAAGCTTTAGAATCAGTTTGTTGATATTCAACAAATGACTTGCTGCGACTTTCATTCAGATTGCGTTATATCTTTAGATTAGTCTGAGAAGAACTACTATCGTGATGGTATTGAATTTTCCTATTCATTGCATGGGATCTCTGTTTAATTTTTTGGCTTCATTCATCAGAATTTTTTAGTCTTTCTCATACAGATCTTACACATATTTCTTAGATCTATACCTAAGCATTTGTCTTTTTAGGGGTGAAAATATAAATGGTTTGTGTTTTTAATTTCACATTCCTCTTGTTCATTGCAGCCATTTAGGAAAGTGATTGACTTGTTTAAGTTAACTGTGAATCTGCAGACTTATCACTCATTAGTTTTGGGAGTTTTTTTGTTGCCTTTAGCAGTTCTGCATAGGCAGTCGTGTTATCTACAAAGACAATTTTATATCTGCATTTCTAATCTGTATATCCTTTATTTCATTTTCATATTTTTGTTATATAAGCTGTGACTCCGTTATTGTGTTCAAAAGCATGGAGAAAAAGGGACATTTTTGCTTTATCCTTTTCTTAGTAAAGAGCATTGAATTTCTTAACTATCAATTATGACTTTAGTTGTAGGGTTTTTGTAGATACTTTTTATCACTTTGAGATTACCATCTGTTCCTAGTTTGGTAAGGGTTTTCAAATGGATTTATGCTTTTTATGCATTTCTTGATACAATTACGTGATTTTCCTTTAACCTAATGTGATGGAAGCCATTAATGGTTTGTCAGGTATTGAATCAGCCTTGTATACCTTAGTTAAATCCCACATGGGGATATTGTTGGATTAGATTTGCTAATATTGTGTTGGAAGATTTTTGTATGTATGTTGATGAGAAATTTTCTTGTAGTTTTCCTTCCTTGCAGTGCCTTTGTTTGGTTTAAGTATAGAGTCATGTGTGCCTCATAAAATGAGGAAGTATTTCATTTGCTGCCATCTCCTTAAAGATCCAGCAGGGAATCAGTATAATATCGTTCTTAAATGTTTGGTAGAATATACCCAGTGAACCCATTTAGTTCTGGTGCTTTCTGCTGGCAGAGGCTATTTGTTGATTGAATTTCTGTAATTAATATAAACCTAATCAAATTGCTCAAATTGCTGTATGGGCTTATGCTCACGCTATCAAAATACCAGAAAAGTTTTTTTGTTTGTATATATACTATTTTAAGAAAAGATAATATCAGGCATACAGATCAGAAAGAAGTGTTGCTTCATAAGTGGGGTTTAAGGATACAAGGTCATGACACAGTAGCTCACTGTATATTCAGTGTACTAGCAATGAACACTTTACCCACCCAAATTTAAACTACTAAAGTCTCCAAAAGATGAAATACTTTAGATATAAAACACCATTGCTTTAGAAGAAATACTTCATCATTCTATGAGGAAAACTTTACCATTTATCAGAACTAGAAAGACATTACACAAAAGGAAAAGTAAGGGGAAATACCTTTTACGAGCATATAAGCTAAAATCTGTGAAAATTACACAGCTTTGAAAGAAGTTGAGGAAAACCTAAATATAATCTGTGCATGGATTGAAAGCTCAACCAATACACAGGTTTAATGCAGCTTTTATCAAAATCCCAGCAAAGTCAGGAAACGGAGAATTAGACTCCCTCCAATATTTCCCAGCTGAGTTTTGGCAAACGTGTGGAAGGACTTGTGCAGAACAAAATAGGGTATTCAACAAACAGTAGTAAAGAATTATCCTGCAAATTCAGGAGACGTGGGCTTGATCTCTGGCCCAGAAAGATAGTACATGCCACGGAGCAGCTAAGCCTGGGCACCACAACTACTAAGACTATGCTCCAGAGTCTGGGAACCACAACTACACAAACCACAACAACTGAAGTCTGTGCTCCACAAAAGTCACCGCAATAAGAAGCCTAAGCACTAAAACAAACAGCAGCCCCTGCTCACCCCAAGAAGAGAAAAGCCCATGCTACAACAAAGACCCAACACAAACAAAAATTTAGAAAATAAAAGTTTATATGCAGAGGTGAGTCTTAGAAAAGCCAACAGTACTCAATGACAGTAACAACATCAGAGGACATAAGCCCACTTCAAGACTTAGTATAAAGATATAGTAATCAAGACATTGTAGTATTTGAAAAAAAGACAAATGTTAACAGAACAGAACTAAAACCCAAGAAGTAAACTTGTACTGAGTTAATTGATCTCTCAAAGAGATGTAAGGGCAAAGACAGTCTTTTTAACAAACAGTGCTTTAAGAACTGACATCCACATGTTACAAAAGTAATACATCCAGGCAGAGATCTTGTACTTGGTACAAAAATTAGCTCAAAAAACGATCATAAAACTGTAAAACTCCTACAAGAAAACACTGGAGAATACATGGATGACCTTGAATGCAATCACTTTTCAGGCGCTAGTTTTAAATGTAATACCTTGCATTCAAAATGTATATTGTCTTTGAACATTAGTGTGAGCTCATCTATTTTGAGTACATACCTGAAATACAGCCACATTTGAGTACTAAATGGATAGGATAAAACTATAAGAAACTGTTAAGAGAAAATGTAGGCAAAAAATGTTTAGAACTTGGGATTTACTCTGATCTTTTAAGATATGGCATGTTGCATTCCATGGGGAAAAAAATTGGTAAGTTGCAGTGCATTAGAATTAAAAGTAGTTGCTCTGTAAAAGACCTGTTGCGAGAGTCAGAAGGCTTTTACTAACCCAGAGATAATGTTTGCAGACAACATGTCCAGAAGGGACTAGAACAAATAATCTCAACTCAACAGTTGAAAACACTTGATCAAAGTAGAATGTGTTAATTGCTCAGTCATGTCCAACTCTGTGACCCCATTGTCTTTTCATGGAATTCTCTAGGCAAGATGATGACGTGGGTTGTCATTCCCTTCTTCAGGGGATCTTCCCAACCCAGGGATCAAACCCAGGTCTTTTGCATTGTAGGAAGGTTCTTTACCATTAGAGCTACAGAAGACAATAGTCTAAAGGTATGGAGATCATATTTGCAGGCAAATAAGCACATTTCCTATAATTCATGGTTTGATTTTAAATCCAGAATATTCCTAGTTTATTATTGTTGTTAGTTTATTATTCCCATTATTATGCATTTTGTAATGTCAGTGTCTTTTTCATCTTGGGACATAGCTCAGGCTGATTGGACCCTAACCTTTGGTTAAGTTATATCTGCATATAGCTAATTTTATCTGTTTTGTAATAGGTCTTCGGTCATTTTAATTTCAAAGATAGTAGTGTCATTTCAAACTTTTTGGAAGCGTCATGATATATAGCCACTCTGTAGCAGGATTAATTTCTTTCAAAATAATTTAGCTATTAGAAGTCTATGGATGTTTAAGTACAAGTTGATATTAAAGCTGGTTATTAATTCTTGATTATTAGACATGTTTCCTTTGTTGACTGTCCTGGCCATGATATTTTGATGGCTACTATGCTGAATGGTGCAGCAGTGATGGATGCAGCTCTTCTGTTAATAGGTAAGTAACATTAGAATTGGTTTCACAAATAAGTGTGGCATCCATTCAGCAAGGAATATGTAAAGGGGAGGTAGAGTCTCTCATGGCCATAATTGAGAATAGGTTGATTATCCAAATTAGTATAGATGAGTGCTTACCAGCTATCATAAATAGTAAGCCAAGTTGTACTGGGGCTGTTACCTTGTGAGAATTCTAAGAATAGTGTCGGGAAAAGTTTTTTTTAAGACAATGCATTATTCTTACTGTCTTTTTAGAATTTTAAAAATAATAGTATGTTGGGGGCAGGGAGAAGGTATTTTATAAATGGCTCTGAGCTATTCCGTGCAGTATTGACATAATGGACTTTTTAAACATGCACAATCATGTGAAATACTGAAGTCAAGCGCTATGTGAATGTTCTCAGAAGTGGAGTTATGCTTGCTTTTGTGAGCTCTTAAGGTGAATTTTAAGGGTCAAATGTAAAGTTAAAGGGCATTATCTCCACAGAAGATCACTTTTGTTTCTGATACCCAGGGTACAAATTCAGGGAGTTCTCTAAATCATCCTTAAGTTTGGTAACTTACTAGAGTTTAAAAAAATCTCAGTGAAAGGTGAGTTTTTTAATTAAAAAATTACAGTTTCTTATAGGGAAAGGTGAAAAATTAATTTAAGTGAGAGGAAGGGTACAAAGGGCAGAAGCCAGCGAAGACAGTCTTATATAAAAAACATTTAGCTTCCACCCAAAAAAGGTTTAGTCCTTGCATTTGGGCTTCTTGACTATAAGCTGTGTCATTTCTGACAGAAGTGTCCTTATTCAGGGCAGGAGTTGACTACACCTAATGTTAAGAGTAAGATTGCTACACCTGATACCCTTAAATAGGGTGGCCATGCCAAAAAGAGCAAACATGTGATTTATGGTTGAAGACTGTGGAAATAAGAACTCCATTTATGTAAGACTGTGCTTTTCAACAAGCCTGCAGAATAAGTATGGGACAAAGCAACTAAATATCACAATTAAAGGGAAATGATCATTAGGATATTAGACAAAATATACTTTTTAATAATATATTGTCAGGCCTTCATTTCTCCTCATGTGATCCAACATAACCTTCCCATCTGTCCTTGTGACTGGATAATTGTGTTGAGAGGAAACAAACAGCCTCCAGGTTGGAAATCACTGTCTTTGTAAGCTGAGAAGTATTGTTCCATTCCTTTTGCCATATTCTCTTCTCTAGGTCTGTCCCACATTTAAAGGGAAGGATTTCTCAAGGGTGTGAATGCCAGATATGGGCATCATTGAACATCTTTGTGGTTGTCTACATTTATGGTTGGTTGATTACAGTTCATAGACTGCATTTTGCAACTTTGCTACTTTTAACTGTTCCGGAGCTGCACTAGCTGAGAGTATGCTCCATACTGTATAGAACTAGAAGGGTATATGTAATACCTAAGTATAGCATGAAAGAAATCAAATTAGTTGATTTCAAGTATTGTGTGTAAGGTCAGGAATAGGAGTTAAAAGATGAGTTAACTCTGATCACACATCTTTTTTGTGTTTTAATTCTTCATTATCTCCTTAGCTGGTAATGAATCCTGTCCTCAGCCTCAGACTTCTGAACACTTGGCTGCTATAGAAATCATGAAACTGAAGCATATTTTGATTCTACAAAATAAAATTGATTTGGTAAAAGAAAGCCAGGCTAAAGAACAGTATGAACAGATCCTTGCATTTGTTCAAGGTAAGGCACTGTAATATTTAATAATTTTTAATAATAGTGTATGAATTAAGTTTTAAGATAAACATTTAATCATCAAAAATGAATCTATAGTTTCTAATCCCTGTTTCTCTATACTACTAAATGCCTTTTAGCCAGTTAATAGAAGCAGTGAAATTTATTTGAGTTTGTTGTTAGAGTTTGACTTGCATGTTAGATAGGAAAAGGGTAATAGTCTGTGAATATTACCAGTTGGGTTTCTTCCAAATGGCAGCACATTACTTTTATTTTATTTAAAAATGACTGTTGGTCAGCTTCATCAAAATAGTAGTGAAAATATGTAAGAGCTGATATTTGTATGCCATCCTTATATTGAAATCATGCTAGTATTGTCTATATAATTCTAATCTTAGTATATGTGTTTTCAGAGTAAGGGCCAATGCATTGTTTTTTAAATTCTTTCCCAGTGATAGTAAAATGATATTTATATGTTAGTCTGTTTTCTGATTATTCACACTCTCTTTTTAAGAATCTCTTTGTAGTACTGCAAGTGACAAATCATTTCTTTAATCTATAATGTTCTTTTCTCTAAAACATATTGTTTCTATTTGGGACAAGACATAATGCATATTATTTTTTACATTTGACTCTTTTACCTGTTAGATGGTCTATCTTTATTAGCCAGATTATGTGATAAAAGTTACACCTGTAAATTCTGTATTTGGTCCATTCTGTTGACTTCTTCTTTGGCATTTAATTAGAAAAACAAAATATTATGCTTTTCTAACAGGATGGTAGCTTTCCATATTTTGCTGACATCTGTTTATGTTACTTGGATATCTGTTTTTAGTTATCTTTAGTAATTTGTGGAGCAAATTTTGAAAAACTGATGAATTTTGATCTTTCTGAATTTTGTCATATAGGTACAGTAGCAGAAGGAGCTCCTATTATTCCAATTTCTGCTCAACTAAAATATAATATTGAAGTTGTTTGTGAGTATATTGTTAAGAAAATTCCAGTACCTCTTAGAGACTTTACTTCAGAACCCCGACTTATTGGTAAGGACTTAAGCTGTTAGCCTTTAACTGTTGACTGAGTTTTTCTGTATTGTTGATTTACTTTTAAGGGCACAGAGGTAATGATAAATTAGAATGTTTGTGTGCATTTTTGAATTTTAACATAGGGAATGAGTTTATGTATACCACAGGCAACACACACACACACACACACACACACACACACACATAAATATGTCATATATATGTATTTGTATATATACACATAAGTCAATGGGGTGAATTTTAAAGTTTTATCTATTAGAGAGATCGATTCTAAGATTGTGTTGGCAATGCTAGATTGAAGAACAGAATCATGAATGAAATAGAAACATTGATTTTTCTTTGGTAATCTGGATTAGAATAATATAGTGTTAGAGTAATGATAGTGTTCTTTTATATAGAGATAGTGTTTTAAACAACAGGAGCAGGTAAATAGAACCTCTGTACAAATTATTTTAGCATACTGTTAATGAAGATTTTCATGTTCTTTTTGCCTTAATTTTATAGTACCAGTACTAATGATTACATTAAGGTTGTGTTTTTTGTAAACAAGTTCTCAGAAAACGTGAACCTTTCTGTACATTCCTCTGGGCATCCTGTATGTTTTATGGAGAGTGTTCTCTTGAGTGATTATGAAGCACGCTGTTTGATAAGTGCCACTTTTGTAAGTTAATATAGTCCTAGAATTATTTTGTAGTTTTAAAAATAGGTTTTTGTCACATAAGTTCTAATATAAAGGTATATGAGAGAAGAATTCAGCCTCATAGCACTGATAACATGTGTATTTCCAAATGTCTTTTTTTTTGCATCATTATATAAACCTAGGTGCATATATAGTTGTTTAATGACTGTAGGATTATACTCTGGAAATGAATTTCATAGCTACTTCTTTTTTAAATTGTATGTGAGGATCACTGTAATAGTTTGGTAGGGCTGCCATAATAAAACATCACAAATGAATTTACTTCTCACATATACATGGGCCAGAAATGTGACATTAAGGTCCTTCTAGATTTTCTTCCTACAGAGGCCTCTCCTCTTTGACTTGCAGATGACCAGATGGTGCCTTTTGTCACACAATTTTTCCTATGTGTGCATCCTTGCTACCTCTTTTCCAGATCCCCTGTTTTTATAAGGACATGAGTCAGACTGAGTTAGAGCCCACTCAGTGACCTAATTTTACCTGAATTACCCTTTTAAAGACCTTGTCTTCAAATACAATCAGATTCTGAGGTACTGGGTTGAAAGGTTAGGGATTTAGCATGAATTGCAGGGAAGGAGGCCACACTTTATTTACCCCAGAATAATCAACCCTTCACTTAATTTTATCTGTGTAAAGTATTTATTTGTCTTTCCTTTTGTAATAGTTGTTTAATTCCATAGTATAAATAGAGCTTCAACATGTCACTTAACTGATTGACTTATTTTCACTTTTCCAATAGTTAAGACCATGATACAATTTGGAATAATGATATTTGCCCACAAACTCAACTCTGAGGTGTACATCTTAGGCACTTCTGAACAGACACACACTCAACAAAGTTAACATGAATAAGCATCTGATTTAACTAACAGGATGAACTTTATGGGTTATTTCTTTTTTTCTTTTTCCTCTTCCCAGTTATTAGATCCTTTGATGTCAACAAACCTGGCTGTGAAGTTGATGACCTTAAGGGGGGTGTAGCTGGTGGTAGTATTCTAAAAGGAGTGTTAAAGGTGAACTTGATTTTGAACTTTTCTTAACTATAACAAATTTTAAAGATGGTAAAAACAAAATTTCAAAATTAACTTTAAAACACATTGTTTTATTTACTGTTTAATATTTTTAATATGTCTTTAAATCATGCATGTGTTGTAAAGCTGGGTAGTAACTGAATGGTGGATGTGTTTAGAGATGTACTAGCTAGGACTCTTAACATTTAAAGGTAATTATCTTGTCCCACATATTTTTGTAACTCAATGTTTCAGGTGAGCCAGGAAATAGAAGTCAGACCTGGTATTGTTTCCAAAGATAGTGAAGGAAAACTCATGTGTAAACCAATCTTTTCCAAAATTGTATCACTTTTTGCGGAACACAATGATCTTCAGTATGCTGCTCCAGGTGGTCTTATTGGTAAGGATTTCACTTAACATCTGTAGGCTTCTGATAGCATCTGTTCATGTCACTTTTGTGTGAAATACACTGAGTCTGCATCTCTAGGTATTTTAAGTGAATATGAAGGAGTGGGATACACAGGTATACACATAATTGAATTGTTCACTGTAGTATAAAACAATTTCATGTTTGTTAAAAAGAACTTGTAGGGAATTCTTTGGTGGTCCAGTGGTTAGGACTCAGGAATTTCTCTGCTGTAGGCCTTGATTAATCCCTTGTTAAGAAACTAAAATTCCTTAAGTTGTACTCTCTTTGTGGGGGCAGGGGTTTTATATGTAAAGAATACATTTTAATTGCTATAGGAAACTGCTCTAGAGCACAGGGTGCTCAGCTTGGTGCTCTGTGATGACCTAGAGGGGTGGAGTGGTGGTGGGGGGGGAGGGCAACTCAAGAGGGAGAAACTTATGTATATGTAAAGCTGATTCACGTTGTACAACAGGAATCAACACAGCATTAAATCAGTTACACTGTAGTAAAGAAAAAACACAAAATACTTTGATTTATTGAATGTGCTATGCTTGGTCACTCAGTTGTGTCCAAATGTTTGTGACTCCATGGACTGTAGTCCCCCAGGATCCTTTGTCCATGGGGATTCTCCAGGCAAGAATACTAGAGTTGGATGTAATGCCCTCCTTGAGGGGATCTTCCCAACCCAGGAGTCGAATCCAGGTCTCCTACATTGTAGGATTGTTTACCATCAAGATACCAGTGAAGCCCAATTTATTCAGTTTATTGAATATATAAGTTAAATAACAAAGTTTAATGATTTAATATTAAATGTAATACACCCTTACTTAAACTGGTCAGATTCACACTATTCACGGCATCCGGTCCAATCACTTCTTGTCAAATAGGTGGGGAAGCACTGGAGACAGTGACTCTTTATTTTCTTGGGCTCCAAAATTACTGCAGATGCTGACTGCAGCCATGAAATTAAAAGACACTTGCTCCTTGGAAGAAAAGCTATGACCAAACTAGAAAGCACTTTAAAAAGCAAGAGACAGCACTTGCCAACAAAGGTTGGTATAATCAAGGCTGTGGTTTTTCCATTGGTCATGTATGGATGTGATAGTTGGACTATAAAGAAAGCTGAGTGCCAAAGAATTGATGCTTTTGAATTGTGGTGTTGGAGAAGACTCTTGAGAGTCCCCTGGACTGCAAGGAGATCCAACCATTCCATTCTAAAGGAGATCAGTCCTGGGTGTTCATTGGAAGGACTAATGTTGAAGCTGAAACTCCAGTACTTTGGCCACCTCACACAAAGAGCTGACTCATTAGAAAAGACCCTGGTGCTGGGAAGGATTGAAGAAAGAAAAGGGGATGACAGAGGATGAGATTTTCTTGTAACTTTATTGCATCGGTGTACAAACAGAATAGTATAATGAGAACCCTGTATACCTGCCAACCAGCATTAAGAATTATGTATTATATTTCTGCAAAGTAATATCCCCGGTGGCTCAGTGATAAAGAATCTGCCTGCCAATGCAGGAGACATGGGTTCGATCCTTGGGTCAGGAAGATCCCTTGAGAAGGAAATGACAACCCACTCCAGTATTCTTACCTGGGAAATCCCATGAACAGAAGAGACTAGTGGCTAGATACAGTCCATGGAACCAGAGAGAATCAGACACAATTGAGTGACTAAGCAATAATCATCATAAACTTTGTAATTCTCAGACTTAATTAAGACAGAATATCTTATTACATGAAGTTCGTTTACCTTTATAGTTTGAATCGAACTTTTAAAAAATTCTTTAATTTCTACCAACCCATTTTCTTCATTGTCCTTGTATTTATAGATAAAGCAGGGATTTTAATTAGAAATATATGGGATTTTGATTATGTAGTTGTTACATGTTGTGAGTTATTTGGGTTAGAGTGTGTAGATTGAAGTTGTACTGGTATGACTACCTTTACCTTTGCAAATGTTTTAAGAGACAGCAAATTGGAATATGTATTTTTTTATATCTTAGGAGTTGGAACAAAAATTGACCCCACTTTGTGCCGGGCTGACAGAATGGTGGGGCAAGTACTTGGTGCAGTTGGAGCTTTACCTGAGATCTTCACAGAATTGGAAATTTCCTATTTCCTGCTTAGACGACTTCTTGGTGTACGCACAGAAGGAGACAAGAAAGCAGCAAAGGTAAGTGCTTTTGTAATTCAGAAGCACAAAGCATGCTGTTGCAACCAATTTTGTTCATTTGTTACAGTGACAGTATAATTACACAAAAAATATTGGGAAGTGAATAATTTGGAAGTTTCTGTGTACCAACCAGCCATAAACCAAGCCAGAATTTTGTTTTGTTATTTAATGGAAAAAAGTGTTTGTGCCCGTATTATAAATACTTAATATTTCTAGTGTGCGTGCTCAGGCATGTCTGACTCTTTGTGACCTAGTGGACTGCATCCTACAAGGCTCCTCTGTCTGTGGAATTTTCCAGGCAGAAAACATGTGACTTTTTATAAGAGAAGAGTCAGACTTTGTTGACAGAGATACAGAGAAATAAGTACTTAAACTTTCTGAGAGAGTATAAATTTGTAACATATTTAAGTGTTCAGTGTTCAAGCAGTTTCATTTTAAAGTTGTCATTTTAAACTACAGGAAAATGACATTTTAAAAGGAATGATATGTAATACATATTTTGACATTAAAAGATCTTAAGATACAGTAAGCTCAGAGAAACAAGCAGCAGAAGAGTGATATAGAGTACTCTGTTAGGTTTTTAACACTGGGTTTTTTTTTATTTTTGGGGGTTTTTTTGTAGTAGTTAAGTCTTTGTATCATGTTATCACTGTTAGATTCTATTCTCTAGCTTTTCTTTAGGCTTTAGTATTTGCTGTTTGAGTGCTTAAAATAATAGTTAGGGGGAAGCTGCTGTATAGCACAGGGAGCTGTTCCTATACTTTGCTTTGAAGTATGCAACCTTAGATTGGATATAGTCTTCCTGTACAGTATTTAAAATTCTGTATATGATCATAAAGTCCTTTTTAGAGTTCATTTTAGTATTTCTATTTCTTATATTCTGACTAAATGAAACATGAAGGCCTTAAAAACAACAGTGTAGGGGTTTCCCTGATGGCTCAGTGGTAAAGAATCTGCCTGCCAGTGCAAGGGACACAGGTTCGATCCCTGATCTGGGGAAGATACTATATGCTGTGGGAGCAGGTAATCTCACCACAACTGCTCTGCCTACATGCCACAACTGTTGAAGACTGCCCACCTAGACTTTACTCTATAGCAGGAGAAGCTACCGCAAGAAGCCCACACACCAAAACCAGAGAGTAATCCCTGCTGGCTGCAACTACAAAAAGCCTGCACAGCAACAAAGACCCAGCAGCGCCACAAATAAATAAAATTATATATAAAAAAAGCATTGGTGTGAATTTTGACGGTAGAAGCATCAGTAGGCCATATGTTGTTCAGTTGGTAAGTCATGTCCAACTCTTTGTGACCCCAAGGACTGCGGCAAACCAGGATTCCCTGTCCTTCACACTCTTGGAGTTTGCTCTAACTCAGGTCAGTTGAGCTGGTCATGCAATGTAACCTTCTACTGAGTCCTCTCCTTCTCCTGCCTTAAATCTTCACTAGTATCTGGCCTTTTTCAGTGACTTGACTCTTTTCATCAGGTATCCAAAATATTGGAGCTTCAGCTTCAGTATATGTTCTTCCAATGAATATTCAGGTTGATTTCCTTTAGTATTGACTAGTTTGATCTTGCAGTTCAAGGGACTCTCAAGAGTCTTCTTCAGTACCACAGTTTGAAAGCATCAATTTTTTGACACTCAGTTTTCTTTATGTTCAACACATACACCTGTACTTGACTTCTAGAAAAACTGTAGCTTTTGACTATATGGGCATTTAATAACGAACTGATGTCTCTGCTTTTTAATAATGCTCTCAAGGTTTTTTGTAGCTTTTCTTCTAGGAGTGACTATCTTTTAATTTTCTGGCTTCAGTCACCATCTATGGTGATTTTGGAACCCAAGAAAAGAAAATCTATCATTGTTTCCATTTTTTCCCTTCCTATTTGGTGTGAAGTAATGGGATTGGCGGAGAAAGCAATGACACCCCACTCCAGTTCTCTTGTCAGGAAAATCCCATGGATGGAGGAGCCTGGTAGGCTGCTGTCCATGGGGTCACCGAGAGTCAGACATGACTGAGCGACTTCACTTTTTACTTTTCACTTTCATGCATTGGAGAAGGAAATGGTGACCCATTCCAGTGTTCTTGCTTGGAGAATCCCAGGGATGGGGGAGCCTGGTGGGCTGCTGTCTATGGGGTCGCACAGAGTCGGGCATGACTGAAATGAATTAGCAGCAGCAGCAATGGGACTGGATGTCAGGATCTTAGTGTTCTGAACGTTGAGTTTCAAGCTAGCTTTTTTATTCTTCTCTTTGATCCACATCAAGAGACTTTAGTTTCTTCACTTTCTGCCATTAGAGTGGTATCATCTGCATATCTGAGGTTGTTGATATTTCTCCAGCAGTCTTGATTCCAGCTTGTGATTCATCCAGCCCTGCATTTTATAAATAAGCAGGGTGTCAGTATACAGCCTAGACTTACTTCTTTCCCAGTTTGGAACCAGTTGTTGTTTCATGATTGGTTCTGTTGCTTCTTGACCTGCATACAGGTCTTGCAGTAGGCAGGTATTGCCCTCTTAAAAATTTTCCAGTTTGCTGTGATCCACCTAGGTGAGGGCCATAGGTTAGTCAGTGAAGCAGATGATCTTCTGAAATTCCTTTGCCTTTTCTATGACCCAGTGGATGTTGGCAATTTGATCTCTGGTTTTCTAAATCCAGATTGTACATTTGGAAGTTCTCAGTTCACGTACTTCTGAAACCTAGCTTGAGGGATTTTGTGCATTACTTTTCTAGTTTGTGAAATGAGCTCGCTCAGTTGTACTGGAATTGGAACATACTTTGGAAATGGCTGACTCTGGGATGAGAATGAACATTATGTTTCCCAGTCCTAGGATACCGCTGAATTTTCCAAGTTTGCAGGTGTATTGACTGCAGCACTTTAACAGCATCATCATTTAGGATTTGCATTAGCTCAGTTGGAATTATCTCACCGCCACTAACTTTGTTCATGGTAGTTTTTCCTAAGGCCCACTTGTATTCACACTCAAGGATATCTGGCTCTAGGTGAGTGACCATACTGTTGTGGTTATCTGGATCATTAAGACCTTAATTGTATACTTTGTCCATATGTTCTTTTGTGTATGTGTGTGATGATTTTTGCCCTACATCAGTGTGAATCAGTCACAGGTATATATGTTCTCTTCATCCTGAACTGCCCTCCCTCCTCCCTCCCCAACCTGTCCTTCCGGTTGTCCCAGAGCATCAGCTTTGTGTGTACTGCTTGCTGCCTCGAACTTGCACTGATCATCTGTTTTACATGTAATAATGTACATGCTTCAATGCTATCATCTCAAATCCCATTCTCACCTTCTCCCATAGAGTCCCAAAGTCTGTTGTTTATACGTGTGTTCCTTTGGTGCCCTGCATATAAGATGGTCATAGTATCTTTCTAAATTCCATGTATTTGTGTTAATATACAGTATATGACTTTTTCTTTCTGACTTAACTTCACCCTGAATTATTATTATTATTATATGTACCTTCAGGTACATCCATCTCATTAAAACTGATTTAAATGGGTACCTTTATATAACTGGGTAATATTCCTTTGTGTATATGTACAGCTTCCTTATTTATCTGCTGATGGACAGCTCAGTTGATTCCATGTCCTAGCTATTGTAAACAGTGCTGCAGTGAACGTTGGGGTACATGTGTCTCTTTCAGTTCTGCTTTCCTTGAAATGTAACCAGCAATGGGATTACTGGATCATATGGCAGTTTTGTTCCCAGATTTTCAAGAATCTCCACACTACTATCCATAGTGGCTGTACCAGTTTGCGTTCATATCAACAGTGTAAGAGGGTTCCCTTTTCTCCACACCCTCTCCAGCATTATGTAAACTTTTTGATGACGGCTATTCTGGCTATTCTGTGAGTGAGATGATACCTCATTGTGGTTTTGACTTGCATTTCTCTAATAATTAGTGAAGTTGAGTATCTTTTCAAAAATTTTTTAATCGTCTGTGTATCTGCTTTGGAGAAATGTCTATGTGGGTCTTTTGCCCACTTTTTTATTGAGTTCATATTTCTGGTAATGAGCTGCATAAGCTGCTTGTATATTTTGGGTATTAATTCTTTGTCAGTTGTTTCATTTGCTCTTATTTTCTGCCATTCAGAATGCTGTCTTTATACCTTGCTTATACTTTCTTTCATTGTGCAGAAGCTTTTAATCAGGTGCAATTTGTTTATTTTTGTTTTTCTGTCCATTACTCGGGGAGGTGGGTCATAGAAAGCGTGTGGTGACTTAGATGAAGAGTGTTACGTCTTTATTTTTCCCCTTGAAGTTTTAAAGTTTCTGATCTTATATTTAGGTATTTAAGCCACTTTGACTTTATTTTTGTGTATGGTGTTAGAGAGTGTTCTAATTTCATTCTTTTACATGTAGTTGACCAGTTTTCCCAGCACCACTTGTTGAAGAGACTGTCTTTTCTTCATTGTATATTTTTGCCTCATTTGTCAAAGAGACGGTGTCCATAGGTGCATAGATTTATTTCTGGACATTCTGTTTTGTTCTGTTGATCTATATTTTTGTCTTTGTGTCAGTACCAGCCTGTGTTGATGACTGTAGCTTTGTAGTATAGTCTGTAGTTAGAAAGGTTGATTCCTCCTTCTCGAGATTGCCTTGCTATTTGGAGTCTTTTGTATTTCCATAAATTGTGAAATTATTTGTTTCAGTTCTCTGAAAAATACCATTGGTAGTTTGATAGGGATTGCATGGAATATGCTAACAATGAAAAATCAGAAAGAAAAAAAAAAAAAGAAAAACCAGAAAGAGAAATTAAGGAAACAACCCCATTCAACATTGTAACAAAAGGAATAAAATGCTTAGGGGTATACTTATTTTCACTGTATTGATTTTTGCCATCCAAGAACATGGTGTATTTCTCCATCTGTTTCTGTCATCTTTGATTTCTTTCATCTGTGTTTTATAGTCTCCTCTATATAGATCTTCAGTTTCTTTAGGTAAATTTATTCCTAAGCAATTTTATTCTTTTCATTGCAATGTGAATGGGGTTGTTTCCTTAATTTCTCTTTCTGATTTTTCATTGTTAGCATATAAGGATGCAAAGTAATTTCTGTATGTTAATTTTATATCCTGCTACTTTATATAGAGGAAGAAATGGCAACCCACTCCCGTATTCTTGTCTGGAAAATTCCATGGATGGAGGAGCCTGGTGGGCTGCAGTCCATGGGATCCCAAAGAGTTGGACACGACTGAGCAACTTCACTTTCACTTTTCAGTTTCATGCATTAGAGAAGGAAATGGCAATCCACTCCAGTGTTCTTGCCTGGAGAATCCCAGGGACAGGGGATCCTGGTGGGCTGCCATCTATGGGGTCGCACAGAGTTGGACATGACTGAAGCGACTTAGCAGTAGCTACTTTACTGTATTCATTGATTAGCTCTAGTAGTTTTCTGGTGACATCTTTAGGATTTTCTATGTAGAGGATTATGTCATTTGCAAACAATAAGAGTTTAGCTTCTTTTCCAACCTGGATTCCTGTGATTTTTGTTATTTCTTTTTCTTTTCTGATTGCTGTGACTAGAATTTCCAAAACTGTGTTGAATAGAGGTAATGAGAGTGGACACCCTTGTCTACTCCCTGATTTTAGAATAAATGCTTTTAGTGTTGCACCACTGATGGTAGTGTTTTCTGTGGGTTTGTCCTCTATGGCTTTTATTATGTTGAGATATGTTCCTTCTATGCCTACTTTCTGGAGAGTTTTTATCATAAAACAGTGTGGAACTTTGTCAAAGGGTACCTCTGCTTCTGTTAAAATAATCATACTGTTTTATCTCAATTTGTTAATATGTTATTACATTGAATTGCAAATATTGAATAATCTTTGGCATCCCTGGAAGCACACCCCGTTGACATGATATTTGATCTTTCTAATATGTTTTTGGGTTTTGTTTGCTAGAATTTTATTGAGGATTTTTGCATCTACATTTATCAGTTATATTGTCCTGTAGTCTTCTTTTTTTGTGGCATCTTTGTCTGGTTTTGGTGTCAGGGTGACGGTGGCCTTATTGAATGAGTTTGGGAGGTTTTCTTCCCTTGCAGTTTTTAGGAAGAGTTTCAGTAGGATAGGTGTTAACTCTTTCTTAATTTTTGGTAGCCATCTTGTCCTGGGCTTTTGATTATTGGAAGATTTTGATTACAATTGTACTTACCATGCTTGTGATTATAGTGTTCATATATTTTATTTCTTCTCCAGTTTTGAAAGGTTAAACTTTCTAAGTATTTGTCCATTTCCTTCAGGTTGTACATTTTGTTGGCATATAGTTGCTCATAGTAGTCTCTGATGATAGGTTGTATTTCTCTGTTGTTCATTTTAATTTCCGGATTTTTTCTTTTTAATTTTATGGATTTGAATCTTCGTCCTTCTTTTCTTGGTAAAACTGATTAACGGTTTGTCTATTTTATGTTCTCAAAGAACCAGCTTTTAGTTTACTGATCTTTGCTGTAGTCTCTTTCATTTCTTTTATCATTTATTTCTTCTCTGGTATTTATGTTTTTTTTCCCTTGTACTAACTTTTGTGTTTTTTCTTCTTCTTTTTTTCTAGTTGCTTTACATGTAAAGTTATGTTGTTTCTTTCATGTTTTTTTTGTTTCTTGAGGTAGGCTTGTTTTGCTCTGAATTTGCCTCTTAGCACTGCTTTCCCTGAATCCTGTATTTTTTATTTTTGTGTTTTCATCATTTGTTTCTGTGCATATTTTGATTTCCTTTCTGATTTCTTCCATGATCTGTTGGTAATTTAGAAGTGTGTTGTTTCGTCTCCGTTTGTGTGTCTTACAGATTTTTTCCCCCCTGTGATTGATATCTAATTTTAAGCATTGTGATCTGAAAAGATGCTTGAAATAACTTCAGTTTTTAAAGATTTACCAAGCCTTATTTTGTGGCCCAGAATGTGATCTCCTGGAGAATGATCCATGTGCACTGGAGAAGAAAGTGAAATACATTGTTTTTGGGTGAAATCCTTGTTGGATATTATTTCTCATGGGTCCAATGTATTATTTAAAATTTGTTTCCTTATTGATTTTTAGGTCAGATATTCTGTCCCTTGGTGTGAGTGTGGTTTAAAGTCCCCCGCTGTTATTGCATTACTGTCAGTTTCCTCTTTAATAGTTGTTGGTATTTATCTTATGTATTGAGGTACTCTTTATGTTGGGTGCATATATATTTATAATTGCTTTATCTTCTTCTGATTGATCTCTTGATCATTATGTAGTGTTCTCCTTTGTGTTTTGTAATGGCCTTTATTTTAAGCTCTATCTGAGTGTTGCTATTCCTGCTTTTTTTTAAACTCCATTTCATGAAATATCTTTTTCCATCCTCTGACTTTTGCCCTAATGTGTACCTAGGTTTGAAATGGGTCTCTTGTAGACAGCGTATATAGGGGTTTTGTTTTTATATCCATTTGGCCAGTCTTTGTCTTTTGATTGGAGTGTGTTATCCATTTACATTCAAAGTAGTTATTGAGAAATATGTTCCCGTTAGCATTTACTTTACTGTTTGGGGTTCTTTTTTAGAAACCTTAAAAAATTTTATCTAGACAAAATCCTTTAGCATGTGCTGAAGGATTAATTTGGTGGTGTTGAATTCTCTCAGCTTTTGCTTGTCTGTAAAGCTTTTGATTTTCCCTTTGAATCTGAAAGAGATTCTTGCTGGGTAGAGTAATTTTGGTTGTGGTTTTTCCCTTTCATCTCTTTAAGTATATACTGTCATTCCCTATAACCTGCAGAGTTTCTATTGAAAGATCAGATGTTATCCTTATGGGGATCCACTAGTATGTTTTTTGTTGCCTTTCCCTTGCTGCTTTTAATATTTGCTTTTTATGTTTAATTTTTGTCAGTTTGATTAATATATGTCTTGGTATGTTTTGTCTAGGATTTTATCTTGTATGGGACTCTCTGGGCTCTTTGGACTTGGTGGTTTGTTTCCTTCCCAATTTTAGGAAAGGTTTCTATTATCTTTTTGAATACTTTCTCATGCCCTTTCCTTTTGTCTTCTTTTTCTGGGACCCTATGATTCTAATGTTGGAGAGTTTAACATTTTCTCAGAGGTCTCTGAGGTTGTCCTCATTTCTTTCTATTCTTTCTTCTGCTCTGCTTTATTTATTTCCACCATTGTATCTTCTAGCTCACTCATCCTTTCTTTTTCCTCAGTTACTCTACTGTTGATTCCCTCCAGAGTGTTTTTTTTTTTTAATCAGTTTTTTTATTGTTCATTGCTGATTGACTATTCTTTATTTCTTCTAGGTCCTTGTTAAACATTTCTTGCATCTTCTTAATATGAGTCTATAGTCTGTCTGTAACTCCATTTTGTTTTCAAGATTTTGGAGTACCTTTACTATCATTGTTCTGAATTCTTTCTCAAGTAAACTCCTTTTCTCTTTTGTTTGGTTTGGTTCATTTTTATCATGTTCCTTTACCTAGTGGATATTTTTCTGCCTTCTTATTTTGTTTAGTTTGCTGTGTCTGAGGTCTTCTTTATGCAGGCTGGAGGGTTGTATTTCCTCTTATTTGTGGGTGGGGTTGGATCCTCTGTGTGGGGTTGGACCTTTGCTTGTGAAGGTTTCTTGCTTGGGGGAACTTATTTTGCATTCTGGTGAATGGAGCTGGACATTGTAAGAAGTGTCCAGTAGTGAGTTTTGTTGTGTCTGTGGATTTGATATGGTGTGTGAAATATCTTGTATTGCAGCTTCCTCTATTGGAATTTGCATTGGAACTTTCTGGTTCTTTGGTGAAGCTTGGTTTTAGTGTAGGCATGGAGAGTTTTGGGTGGTGAGCTCTTGTCTATTAATGTTCCTTGGGGTTAGAAGTTCTGTAATGGTCTAAAGTTCTGGAGTTGAGCCTCCACCTCTGTGTTTGAGTCACCCTCCTACAGTAGCATTAACGCTTTTCTGTTCTCAGGGCACTAAAGACAAAACCCCAAGGTTAATGTTGAAACAACTCTCCACAGCCAGGAATACCCAGAGACATTCACAGAGTTAGGTAGAGAAGAGGAATGAGGGAGATAGAAGTGACCAGGTCGAGAAAAGGAAGAGTTACTGGGGGAGAGAGCAGTCAAGACAGCAGTTGAATGCCTAAGTGAAAATGGCTACTACAAAATAGACCCTTAAAGGCTCAAAGTTAATAACAAATATAAAAAAACAAAGATTAAAAAATTAGGATAGAAATTAGACTCTCAATATAGTACAATAAAGTACAATATAAAAGCTACAAAACAATCTGTGATTAAAGATAAAAAAAATGTTTGTATGGAGTTTGTTTAAAAATGGGGCTTTTTAAAGAAAGGTTATAGGGTACAAATATGAAAGTTAAAGAAATAATAACATTTTTTTTTTTTTAAATTAAAAATGATAGTAAAATGTATACAGGAATTTCTCTGTAGCTGTTGTGGGCTGTGTGGGGTAGGTTAAGTGTCAAATAATTCCTTATTCTGGCTTGTACTTGTTCTTAAAGTCTGTTTTTGACTGTTAGATGCACAGTCTCAGATTAACTGCTGGGTTTCAGTCTATTGCATCTGCCACTTCTGGGTGGTTCCCCCATCTTTGCTTATTTTGGCCTCCTGTGTTTTTAAGTTTTTTCAGTGTGTAATCTCTGCCCTGACTTGACAGGGCAGAGGTGACCATTTTATTCAGGCTCACTTGCTCAATTGTGTTGCAGAGAGTGACGCACACACTGCAAGCAAACACTGCTGGGATGTGTGAGGTGCGCTCACTGTGAATGGACCACATGGGGGTTGCTGCAGCCCAAACTTGAGTGTGCTTCCCCGGTCCCTACTACTCAGGCTCCCGGGTACTCTGCAAAGCCCTTCCTGGAAAGCCCTTGGTTTTGTGCACTTCCCAGGTCCAAGCCTCTCAGGCATATAGTCCTGGATGTGCCACGAGCACACTGACCCAGATAGGCAGTGTGTCTCATGTGTCTTCCTGATTGCAGCAGCTTGGTTTCCTGGGTGTGCTGCAACAGCTTAGTCTCAGGTGTGCCTTGTGTCTCCTTAGGGTAACTGGTCCTAAGGCGAAAGACTCATGGCAGATATGAACCATACAGGGTCCCAGGAAGACATGATTAGTGACTGGCAGCCTGGGGTTGAGATTGCAGTGGCCCCTTGCCTTCTGCCTCTGGCTGTGGTATACCTTCCTGTCAGCCTCCAGACAAGGAGGGCCATTGGCAGGAAGCTTACTCTCCTTGGTATTCCCTAGGGTGCAATCCTTTGTTCTGTAATTGTGCCAGGGGTCACGATGAGATGTAGAGCTCCCGTCTAGAAAGGTCTTTTGTTTTTCTTTGTCTCTGGAGTTCCCGGGGATTGGGTTGCTGTGTCATGTTAGCCCCCTCAGATTGTCCCCCGGGCACTCAAGCCTGGTCCTTACCCTAAAGACCAGTGATGTAGCCCATGCCTTGCCTAGCCCCTCCTGTTTTTGGGCCAAAGTGAATGTGTGAGCCTTTTGCATTTCTGTTTGTAATGTAGTTCAGTGTGAATTCTGTGGTGATTTTTTTTTTCCCCCGTTATGTTGCCCTCAGAGATTCCAGAGCTTTTTACTGACCCCCTCTGTGATAGGGTTTCCTATTATGTGGAAACTCCTACATGACTCCCTCGCCAGGTGAGGTCTCTGTCCCTAAATCCCTTGTCTCTCTTTTCATCTATTATCTTTTGTCCTACCTTCTTTTAAAAAGATCACCTTTCGTTTCTGGTACCTGGTGTTCTCCACCAGCATTTAGTTTGTTTTCTGGAAGTTGCTTCAAGTTCATTTGATCTTTTCATGGATCTCTGGGGGAGAAAGTGCTCTCCCTATCCTATTTCTCAACCATGATGAGACCTCCCTCTCTCTTCTGTGTATTCTTGTCATATATTCTTATTCTCTTCTGCTACTGTTAGGTTCTTGCCATTTCTGACCATTATTGTGCCCATCTTCCATGAATTTTTCCTTGTTCTCTAAATTTTCTTGAAGAAGTCTCTAGTCTTTCCTGTCTTTTGGTTCCCTCTAGGTTTTGAATTGTTCATTTAAATTTTTCTAATCTCTGCTATTTTCTGAAGCCGTGCATTCAGATGGATATATATATTCAGTTTCTTGTTTGACTTTCATTTCTTTTCTCAGCTGTTTGTAAGCCTCCTCAGACAACCACTTTGCCTTCTTGCATTTCTTTTTCTTGGGAATAATTTTAGTCACCACCTCCTATACTGTGTTACAAACCTCTGTCTGTAATTCTTCAGGCACTCTATCTGATCTAATCCCTTGAATCTGTTTGTCACTTCCACTATATAATCTTAAGGAAATTGATTTAGGTCATACCTGAATGGCCTAGTGGTTTTCCCTACTTTCTTCAATTTAAGTCTCATTTTGGCAAGAAGTATTCATGATCTGAGCCACAATCAGCTGCAGGTCTTCTTTTTGTTGATTTTATAGAACTTTTTTGTCTTTGACTGCAAAGAATATGATCAGTGTGGTTTCCGTATTGACCATCTGGTAATGTTCACGTCTGGAGTCTTCTCTTGTATTGTTGGAAGAGGTTATTTAGCAGTGTGAAAAGTGTTAGTCACTCAGCTGTGTCTGACTCTTTGCAACTCTGTGGACCATACCCCACCAGGCTCCTCTGTCCTTGGAATTTTCCAGACAAGAATGCTGGAGTTGGTTGCCATGCCCCTCTCCAGGGTATCTTCCTGACCCAGGGATCAAACCCAGGTTTCCCACATTGCAGGCAGATTCTTTACTGTCAGAATTACCCAGACAGCTCATTTAGCAGTGTAATTGCTAATAATTATGGTAGTAGGTGTTACTCAATTTTATAGAGACGAGGAAGTTTTAAGTGCCTAGTTATGTATGAATGGAATTAGGCCTTCAGAACCTGCTTAACTGTGTGTTACATTATTCTTATCTTGGTACACTTTTTAAGAATGTGGTACATACTTTTTGTCTTAAGTCTCTTCAGAATTTGTTTCGTTGATCTATGGTTTACTGAGTAACTTAGAGAGACCCTGTTTGTATTCAGTAAGTGCTAAATAATAAACATTTTTTTTTGACACTTGTATAGTGCAAAATTTTTTTCCTTCATAGCTTATGTACAGCAGTTATTTAGTAAATTCTCACTTTGTAAGACACTTCCTTTATTTAAGGATTTTTTCTTTCCCCCTCCCCAAGGTACAAAAGTTGTCCAAGAATGAAGTGCTCATGGTGAACATAGGATCCCTGTCAACAGGAGGAAGAGTTAGTGCAGTCAAGGCTGATTTGGGCAAAATAGTCTTGACTAATCCTGTGTGCACAGAAGTAGGAGAAAAAATTGCACTTAGCCGAAGAGTTGAGAAACACTGGCGGTAGGTTTGTCAGTTTTCACTTTTCATTTCAAAACAGTACACATTTTGTTGTAGTATAATTTGTTCTTACTGGTATATGCATGTACAGGTACAAACTTCTTGAATTCAGTGTTTCTCAAGGCTTAACTCAGCAGTGTATGTGAATCACTAAAAGCTGTACTTTCTCCCTGCTGTGTAAAGCTGCATTTCAGTTTTTACCGCCCCTCCCATGTACTGAAACTGACTTTCATTTAGTCTCAAACATAGTTTGTATAAAATCAAACATTTCAGAATCATTCTGTTTTCTTTGACTTTTAATAGATACATCATTCATTTTATTATTATTCATATCATATATCATTATTCATATTAATATATTACTACAGTGCATGTGTCTATACATATTATGTGTGTGTATATTTATACATATTTGTATATATACCTTAGTTTTTTCAAAATAACTGAGTAGGTGGTATAGTTTGGAATTCTTGGTAAGAATAAGAATAGTCTCTTATTCAACTAGTTCAAAGATTTTAACATTGACAGAATATAAAAGCCGCAGTTTTATTATCAGCTTTGTCATCTGTCTCAACTTTGTCCTCTACTGAATTTTCCTTTCTTCAGCCCAGTATCATATACTTCCTTTTCATTTTAATTTCCATTTCATTTTCCTTTAGTTTTTTTCTTTCTTTTAAATTTGCACATTTGGGTTCCTTCTTTCCTTCATTTTTTTTCCTCTCACCTTATGTACTTCATGGCATATGGAACCTCTCCAACCAGGGATCAATCAAACCTGGACCTTCTCCTGAAGTGGAAGCACAGAGTCTTAACCAGTGTACTGCCAGCGAATCCCCTCCTGGAACTTTTTCTTGTCTTAACATGAATTAAAGTTTTAATAGTACAAATCAGTTAATTTATACAATCTTTTCTCAATTTCAGTTTGATACTTTATCATGTTACATTTACATTATTTATCATAGTCCATATTGGTTTATAGTTTGTGTTATCTCCTTATCATAAAGGCACAGAATATCTGGCTATACTTGGTTGGAGGGGTTAATTTTATTCCTACAAGGCATCTGATTTTTCTGTTGTAGGTTTTTTTTTTTTGACTAATAAACAGTCTATTGGGAGAACCCTTGATGGGATGGCAGATAGCCTGCTTCTCATTAAATTGTCTCCCCTTTCCCTCCTGATTATTTTTGCTTGACCTTCTCTCTGGGATTGATCTTCACTATGTGTTGCTTTTGCATATTTATCATTTGCCAGTTCGCTTTTTTAATTTATTTAGATACTACAATGTGCACTCAGAGGTGTGTAGGTTACTCAGTCAATTCTGATCCATTACTTTTCTTTCAGTTTTGAACATACATTTTTAAAATTTATTTTTGTTTGTACTGGGTTTTTGTTGTGCAGGAGGTTCCTTTAGTTGTGGTGAGCAGGGGATACTTTTTGTTTTGGTGCTTGGGCTTAGTAGTTCCAGCATCTGGGCTAAGTAGTTGTGTCTTGAGGGCTCTAGACCACTAGCTTAAGTGGTTATAGTGCATGGGCTTAGTTCCTCTGCAGCATGTGCGAATTCCTGAATGGGGATGAATGTGTCTCTCCTGCACTGCCAGGTAGACTCAACTACTGGACCACTAGGGAAATGCTAGTGTTTTTCATTTTGATGATCATGACTCACTTTGACTGTTGTGATTCTCTTCATCTTTGTTGCCATGTCCTTTTTTTTTTTGTAAATTAATTAATTGGAGGCTAATTACTTTATAGTATTGTAGTGGTTTTTCTCATACACTGACATGAATCAGCTGTGGTGTACATGTGCTCTCCATCCTGAATGCCCCTCTCATTTCCCTCCCCATCCCATCCTTCTGGGTCACCCCAGTGCATCTGGACTGAGCGCCCTGTCTCATGCATTAAACCTGGACTGGCAATCTATTTCACATATGGTAGTATACATGCTTAAATGCTGTTCTCTCAAATCATACCACCATTGCCTTCTCAGAATTCAAAAGTCTGTTCTTTATATCTGTGTGTCTTTTTCTGTCTCACATATAGGGTCATTGTTAACGATCTTTCTAAATTCCATATATATGCATTAGTATACTGTATTGGTTTTTTTCTCTCTGACTTACTTCACTCTGTCTAATAGGCTCCAGTTTCATCCACCTCATCAAAACTGATTCAAATGCATCAAATATTACTCAACCATTGTGTATATTCCACTGTGTATATGTACCACAGCTTTCTTATCCATTTGTCTGCCAGTGGGCATCTAGGTTGCTTCCATGTCCTGGCTATTATAAACAGTGCTGTGATGAACATTGGGGTACACGTGTCTCTTTCAATTCTGGTTTCCTCAGTGTGTATGCCCAGCAATGGGATTGCTGGGTCATATGCCACTTCTGTATCCAGCTTTTCGAGGAATCTCAACACTGTTCTCCATTATGGCTGTACTAGTTTGCATTCCCACCAACCGTCTAGGAGGGTTCCCTTTTCTCTGACCCTCTTCTGCATTTATCATTTGTAGACTTATTGATAGCAGCCATTCTGACTGGCATGAGATGGTACCACATTGTGGTTTTGATTTGCATTTCTCTGATAATAAGCAATGTTGAACATCTTTTCATGTGTTTATTAGCCATCTGTGTATCTTCTTTGGAGAAATGTCTGTTTAGTTCTTTGGCCCATTTTCTCATTGGGTTATTTTCCTGGTATTGAGCTGTCTGAGATGCTTTTATATTTTTGAGGTTAATTCTTTGTTAGTTGCTTCATTTGCTATTATTTTCTCCCATTGTGAAGGCTGTCTTTTCACCTTGCTTATAGTTTCCTTTGTTGTACAAAAGGAACACACACTTAACTAAACTTAAGTTTAGTTAGGTCCCATTTGTTTATTTTTGCTTTACCCAGGGAGGTGAATCATAGAGGATCTTGCTGTGATTTATGTCAGAGAGTGTTTTGCCTGTGTTTTCCTCTAGGAGATATGTAGTTTCTGGTCTTACATTTAGATCTTTAATCCATTTTGAGTTTATTTTTGTGTGTGGTGTTAGAAAGTGTTCTAGTTTCATTCTTTTATAAGTGGTTGACCAGTTTTCCCAGCACCACTTGTTAAAGAGATTGTCTTTTCTCCATTGTGTAGTCTTGCCTCCTTTGTCAAAGTTAAGGTGTCCTTAGGTGTGTGGATTTATCTCTGGGCTTTATGTTTTCTTCTATATTTCTGTCTTTGTGCCAGTACCATACTGTCTTGATGACTGTGGCTTTGTCGTAGAGACTGAAGTCAGACAGGTTGATTCCTCCAGTTCCACTCTTCTTTCTCAAGATTGCTTTGGCTGTTCGAGGTTTTTGTATTTCCATACAAATTGTGAGATTATTTGTTTTATCTCTGAAGAATACTGTTGGTAGCTTGATAGGGATTGCATTGAATCTATAGATTGCTTTGGGTAGTATGTTCATTTTCACTCAATTGATTCTTCCAATCCATGAACATGGTCTATTTCTCCATCCTTTGTGTCCTCTTTGATTTCTTCCATCAGTGTTTTATAGTTTTCTATACATAGGTCTTTTGTCCTTTAGGTAGATATATTCCTAAATATTTTATTTTTTTCTTTGCAATGGTAAATGGAATTGTTTCCTTAATTTCTGTTTCTGCTTTCTCATCGTTAGTGTATAGGAATGCAAGGGATTTCTCTGTGTTAATTTTATATCCTGCAACTTTACTATATTCATTGATTAGCTCTAGTAATTTTCTGTGGTGTCTTTAGGGTTTTCTATGTAGAGGATCATGTCATCTGCAAACAGAGTTTTACTTCTTTTTTTCCAATCTGGATTCCTTCTATTTTTTTTTTTTTTTTCTGATGGCTGTGGCTAAAACTTCTAAAACTATGTTGAATAGTAGTCATGAGAGTGGGCACGATTTTCTTGTTCCTGACTTTAGGGGAAATGCTTTCAGTTTTTCACCATTGGCAATAATACTTGCTTTGGGTTTATTATATATGGCTTTTATTTTGTTGAGGTATGTTCTTTCTGTGCCTGCTTTCAGGAAGGTTTTTATCATAAATGGATGTTGAATTTTGTCAAAGGCTTTCTGCATCTATTGAGATAATCATATGATTTTTATCTTTCAATTTGTTAATGTGGTATATCACATTGATTGATTTGTGAATATTGAAGAATCCTTGCATCCCTGGGATAAAACCCACTTGGTCATGTTGTATGTTCTTTTTAATATGTTGGATTCTGTTCACTAGAATTTTGTTGAGCATTTTTCATCTATGTTCTTCCGTGATACTGGCCTGTAGTTTTCTTGTTTTGTGGCATGTTTGTCTGGTTTTGGTATTAGGATGATGGTGGCTTCATAGAACAAGTTTGGCAGTTTACCTTCCTCTGCAATTTTCTGGAAGAGATTGAGTAGGATAGGTGTTCAGTTCAGTTGCTCAGTTGTGTCCAACTTTTTGCGACCCCATGAATCACAGCATGCCAGGCCTCCCTGTCTATCATCAACTCCTGGAGTTTACTCAAACTCATGTCCATTGAGTCAGTGATGCCATCCAGCCATCTCATTCTCTGTCATCCCCTTCTCCTCCTGCCCCCAATCCCTCCCAGCATCAGGGTCTTTTCAGTGAGTCAGCTCTTTGCATGAGGTGGCCAAAGTATTGGAGTTTTAGTCTCAGCATCAGTCCTTCTAATGAACACCCAGGACTGATCTCCTTTCAGATGGACTGGTTGGATCTCCTTGCAGTCCAAGGGAATCTCAATAGTCTTTTCCAACACCAGAGTTCAAAAGCATCAATTCTTCGGCACTCAGCTTTCTTCACAGTCCCAACTCTCATATCCATATACCAGGCTAGATAGCATATTAAAAAGCAGAGACATTATTTTGCCAACAAAGGATAGGTATTAGCTCTTCTCTAAATGTTTGGTAGAATTTACCTGTGAAGGCATTTGGCCCTGAGCTTTTTTTTGTTGGAAGATTATTTTTTAGTTTCAATTTCTGTACTTGTGATGGGTCCGTTAAGATTTTCTGTTTCTTCCTGGCTCAGTTCTGTAAGGTTATACTTTTCCAAGAATTTGTCCATTTCTTCCAAGTTGTCCATTTTATTGTCATATAGTTGCTGATAGTAGTCTCATGATCCTTTGTATTTCTGTTATCTGTTGTGATTTCTCCATTTTCATTTCTAATTTTGTTGATTTGATTCTTCTCATTTTTTTCTTGATGAGTCTGGCTAATGGTTTGTCTATTTTATTTATCTTCTCAAAGAACCAGCTTTTAGCTTTGTTGATTTTTGTTATAGTCTCCTTGTTTTTTTTTTTTTTTTTGCATTTATTTCTGCCATAATTTTTAGAAGAAGAAATTAAATTTTAGAAGAAAAGTTCTGCTAACCCTAAGTTTCTTCATTTCTTCTTTTTCTAGTTGCTTCTAAAGTTAGGTTATTTATTAAATTTTTCTCTTGTTTCTAGAGGTAAGCTTGCAGTGCTATGAACCTTCCATTAGCACTGCTTTTACTGAATCCCATAGATTTTGGGTTACTGTGTTTTCATTTTCATTTGTTTCTGTGTATAATTTGATTTCTTCTGTGATTTGTTAGTTTTTCAGAAGTGTGATGTTTAGGCTCCATATGTATGTATTTTTAATAGTTTTTTTCCCCCATAGTTGACATTTAATCTTACCACATTATGATTAGAAACTATACTTGAAATGATTTCATTACCAGTGCTAGATTTATGGCACAGAAGATGATCTCTCCTGGAGAAGGTTCCCTGTGTACTGAAGAAGAAGGTGAAGTTCATTGTTTTGGGGTGAAATGTTCTATAAATATCAATTAGGTCTAACTGGTCCATTATATCATTTAAATTTTGTGTTTCCTTGCTAGTTTTTTTCTTGGTTTTCTATCCACAGGTGTGAGTGGGTATTAAAGTCTTCCACTATTGTGTTACTGTTAACTTCCCTTTTCATACTTGTGAGCATTTGCCTTACATACTGCAGTGCTCCTATGTTGGGTGCATATATATTTATAATTGTTATATCTTCTTCTTGGATTGATCCTCTGATCATTATTAGTGTCCTTGTTTGTCTCTTTTCTTGGCCTTTATTTCAAAGTCTATTGTAACTGATAAAATTGCTACTGCTGTCTTCTTTTGGTCTCTATCTGCATGAAGTATCTTTTCCCAACTCTTCACTTTTAGTCTGTATGTGTCGTGGTTTTGAGGTGGGTCTCTTGTAGACAGTATATATGGGGGTCTTGCTTTTATATCCTTTTAGCCAGTCTTTGTCTTTTGGTTGCAGCATTTGTGGTTTGGGGTGAGTTTATAAACCTCTACTGTGTTTCCGGTCTAGAGAGCATCCTTTTGCATTTTTTGAAGAGTTGGTTTTGTGGTGCTGAATTCTCTCAACTTTTGGTTTCTCCTTCATATTTGAATGAGATCTTTGCTGGGTATAGTAATCTGGGTTGTACGTTTTTCTCTTTCATGACTTTAAGTATGTGTTGCCATTCCTTTCTGGCCTGAAGAGTTTCTATTGAAAGATCAGCTGTTATCCTTATGGGACTCCCATTTTGTGTTATTTGTTCCTTTTCCCTTGCTCCTTTTAATAGTTGCTCTTTGTGTTTGATCTTCATTAATTTGATTAATATGTGTCTTGGCTTGTTTTGCCTTGGATTTATCCTGTTTGGGACTGTCTTGGTTACTTGGACTTGGGTGGCTATTTCCTTCTCCATTTTAACTGTTATCTCCTCGAATATTTTATCATGACCTTTTTGTCTTCTTCTTCTGGGACTCCTATGATTGGAATGTTGGGACATTTAACATCTCCCCAAAGGTCTCTGAAGTTTTCCTCATTTCTATAATTCTTTTTCTTTTTTCCTTTCTGCTTCATTTATTTCCACCATTCTATCTTCTACTTCACTTATCCTATTTTCTGCCCCAGTTATTCTACTGTTCGTTCCCTTCAGAGAGCTTTTGCTATCAGTTACTGCATTATTCACTATTGATTGACTCTTTTTTATCTCTTTGATTTCCTTGTTAAACATTTCTTCCATTTCCTCACTCCTTTTCTCCAATCTGTTTATCTGTAACTCCATTTTGTTTTCAAGATTTTGGATCATCTTTACTCTCATTATTCTGAATTCTTTTTCAGAGCCTATTCCCTCCTCTTTTGTTTGGTTTGGTGGGCATTTATCATATTGCTTTACCTGTTGAGTATTTCTCTGCCTTTTCATTTAGTTTAGATTGCTGTGTTTGGGGTGGCCTTTTCTGTATGCTGGAAGTTTGTGGTTCTTCTTTATTGTGGAGGTTGCTCCCTGTGGGTTGGGTTGGACTAGTGGCTTGTCATGTTTCCTGGTTAGGAAAGCTTGGGTCTTTGTTCTGGTGGGTGGAGTTGTATTTGTTCTACGTGAAGTGCATAGTGTCCAGTAGTGAGTTTAGAGGTGTCTGTAGGTTTGGTATGACTTTGGGTGGCCTGTATTTTAGTGCTCAGGTCTATGTTCCTGGGTTGCTAGAGAATTAGCATGGTATGTCTTGCTCTGGAACTTTTTAGCTCTTGGGTGAAGCTTGATTTCTGTGTAGGTATGGAGGCTTTTGGTTGATATCTTCTCAGTTAATGTTCCTGGAGTCAGTCTTCTGGTGTTCTCAAGTTTTGGATTTAAGCCTCCTACCTCTGATTTTCAGTCTTATTCTTGCAGTAGCGTCAAGAATTCTCCATCCATACAGCACAGATGAGAGAACATCTAGGTTAATGGTGAAAAGATTCTTCACAGTGAATGACACCCAGAAAGGTTCACAGAGTGAGATGGAGAAGAGAAAGAAGAGGGAGGAGGGAGATGAGCTAATCAGTAGGAGAGGAGGAGTGGAGTCAAAAGGGGAGAGGCCCATTTAGCCAGTAATTAGTTCCTTATTGTCTGCGCAGTGTGGAATACCTAGAGAGATTTCCAGAGTTAACCAGAGAAGAGAAGGGGTAGAGAGGAGATAGAGGTGACCTGGGGGAGAAAAGGAAGAGTCAAAAGGGGAGAGAGGAATCAAGCCAACACTCACACCTCTAGGCAAAATTGGGTACTGAGGGTTAGGTTGTTAAAGATACAAAATTAATAACAAATACCAAAAAGCAGATTCAAAATCTAGAGTAGTGGTTAGACTCTGAAAAATACAATATTAAAAATATAAAACAAAATCAATCACAAAAACTATCAAAAAATATATATGAAATTCGCTTTAAAAGAGTCTTCTTTTGGCAAGGCAACAGCTTGTAAAAATGAAAATTAAAGAACTAATAAGTTAAAAATAAAAATTTTTTAAAAAAATTAATAGTAGTGAAAGTATATCTAGGAATTCCTCTGGAACAGTTCAGGGCAGTGTGGGGCCCGTTTGGTTTCAGGTAGTTCCTTGTTTCAGCTTCTATTTCTTCTCAAGGTCTCTAGGCCTCTTCCAGTGCTTAGTCAATGCTAACTACAGGGTTTTAATCTCTTGGACCTGTCAGTTCCTGAGTGGTTCCCTGTTTTTTTTTTTACTTCTTCTGTTTGCCAGTCTCTTCAGTGTCTGCCCTGACACAAGGGGGAGAAGACCGTCTCTTATTTAAGTTAACATGATCGGTTCTGCTGTGGTGGGACGAGGGGTACACTGCAAACAAATGTCATTGGCGTGTGTGGGGAGTGCTTGCAGTGTCTGAGACACACTGGGTTTGCTCCTACTCACAGTGTGTGTGCTTTCCCTGTGTACAGTGCTCAGGCTCCAGGTTGCTCTGCAGGGGAACTGTCCAAAGCAGGCCCTGGGTTGCGTGCCCTTCTCAGATCTAAGATTCTCGGGTTCAGATACTGTTCAGATTCTCAGGTACTCCACAAAGGAACAGACTCAGTGGGCATGCATTTTGTGCCCTTCCAGGTTTTAGCAGCTTGGGCAACCAGGTGTTTGGCAAATGCAGTGTTTTCCAGGTGGGTGGTGCATCTTGAGGTGTCCCTGGTCCCAGCTGCTCAGTCCTGGGTGCACCACAAGACTACCTTCTCAGGTGTTGTTCCATGTGTCTTCTCTGGGGAGCTGTTCTCTGTCTGCAACCCTCCTGGCATATGTCAACCGTCCAGGATCCCAAGAGTTAGTTAGCAAGTGGGAGCCTGTTCATAGTTTTGTGGAGCATGCCATCTATGAGGCCAAGATGGCCCCATGCCTTCTGGCTTTGGTTGTTGCCAGCCTGTGTCTGCTTCGGTGGGGGGGCATGGACGTGTCCACAGCTGGCTAGCTCTCCTTTGGTATTTGCTCAGTTCTTCGTTCTGTGAACAGGTCAGGCTGTGCCTCAGGTTAGAGTTTTTCAGGGGAAAGTTCTCTCCTTTTTTTTCCCCTTTCTCTGGCTGTACCACAGTTTGGGTTGCTATCTCACGTTAGTTCCCTCAGATTGTCCTCAGGGCATTCATGCCCAGTCCTTACCCTAAGCATGCATTGCAGGCCTCCCTGTTCAGCTCCCACTCGCTGGTGGCAGATGCAAGTGTCTTGGGCTACTTGTCCGCTGGGAGTTAATGGCTAGGTGCATATTTTCTGTTTTTTGTTTTTTTCTTCCCAGTTATGTTGCCCTCTGAGATTGCCAAACTCCCCACAGACCTGCCCATGAGAGGGTTTCCTGGTGTTTGGAAACTTCTCTTTCTTGACTCCCTCCCTGGGCTGGGTCTCCATCGCTAACTGTTTTTTCTCAGTTTTTTTCTTTTATATTTTATCCTACCTCTTTTTAAAGCGAATGCACTGACTTTCTGGGTGCCAGGTGTCCTCTGCCAGTGTTCAGAAGTTGTTTTGTGGAGGTTGCTCAGTGTTCAAATGATCTCTTGTTGAATTTGTGGGGGAGAAAGTGGTCTCCCTGTCCTGTTCCTTCACCTTCTTAGGACCACTCTGTTTCCAATGTTCTTTGTGGGATCTTGACTTAGTTCCTTGACTTCGGATTGAATCTAGACCTGCAGCAGTAAAAGCACTGAGTCTTAACTGCTGGATCACCAGGGAAGTCCTATTCCTAAGTTCTTTTAAAAGTAACCCATGATTTTTCATCTTTGTATATTAATTTATTGTTGTTATGGAGTTACATATAACATCATTAGAATATTTTATGCCAAACTGATATGAGCTTAGTTT
Organism: Odocoileus virginianus; assembly: GCF_023699985.2. NCBI lineage: Eukaryota > Metazoa > Chordata > Mammalia > Artiodactyla > Cervidae > Odocoileus > Odocoileus virginianus. The sequence goes on from NW_027224349.1 coordinate 770,735, forward strand.
TAAATCACATGCAATGTCTTACTCTTTTTCTTTTTTATTTTAAATTGGAGGATAATTACTGTCTTGTGTTGGTTTCTGCCATACATCAACATGAATCAGCCACAGGTATATACATGTCCCTGCTGTCTTGGACCTCCCTCCCTCCTACTTCCCACCTATCCTACCCCTCTAGGTTGTCCTCCTGGCTATCTGTTTTACCTTTCATTTGTATATGTTTTCTTGCTACTCTCCCCATTCATCCCACCCTCTCCTTCCCCTTCCCCATATGTTTATGTGTGTATACAGTACATCTTCCTTATTATTCATGTTGATGGACACTTAGGTTGCTTCTGTATCACAACTGGTAAACATCAAAAGCACAGACTTCTTTTTTTAATTCATTTATTTTTGTTTGGAGGATAATTTCTTTACAGTGTTGTGTTGGTTTCTGCCATATATCAACGTGAATCAGCAATAGGTATAAATATGTCCCCTTCTTTAGTAAACTCCCTCCCACCCCAACCCACCCTTCTTGGTTGTCACAGAGTACCAGTTTTGAACTCCCCTAATCATATAGCAAGTTCCCACTGGCTATCTGTTTTAGGTATGGTAGTGTATCTTCCTGTGCTCATCTCCTGATTCATGCCACCCTCTTTCTTAAAGGTCTATTTGTAGAGTTAATGGCTGTTGAGATGATAGATAAATTATATCTTTGTATATGATATTTATTATTAATTCTTACATAGTGGATATTTAGATTCTGTGCTCCAGAATTAAGTATTGCAGTTTTCTTTGTCTATATTCTTTCCTTTACCAAGAGAGCAGTACATTTTCAGAGATATTTTTTTGCTATGCACTGTCTTTTCAGTTCAACTTGAAGGATTTCCTTTAGCATTTATTTATAAGACAGGTATACTGATAATGAATTCAAGAAGCTTTTATCTGTGAAAAACCTTCATTTCTTCATGTTGAAGGTATTTTTTTTTCTTTTTTTTTCCCCATTTATTTTTATTAGTTGAAGGCTAATTACTTTACATCATTACAGTAGTTTTTGTCATACATTGAAATGAATTAGCCATGGATTTACAAAGGTATTTTTAAAGTATTTTTAAAGTTAGTTAGCTTGGTAGTTTTTTTTGCTTTAACGCTTGAGTGTATCATCCTATTGTCTGTTGGACTGCAAGATACCTGATAAGAAATTCATAGGTAATCTTATAGAACAATTGTTGTTATGTACTGACTGTGTTTCCTCTTGCTGTTTTAACATTTCATGTCTGCCTTTAACTCGGATGGTTATTTCATAATTTGTTTTGATCTCTTAGGTTTTCCTAGTTGTAAATTTTTGAGCTTCTTGTGTATATTCATGACTTGTTCCAGTCATTAGCTCTTCAGATAAACTCTGCCCCTCTCTTCCTTTCTGGGACTCTCATAATGTTGATTCTAGTGATGTATTTTAGGTTATTTAGTTCATGTTACTTTTTTTTGTTTTTTCTTTTGCTTCTCAAAGTCAGTAATTTAGATTACCTGTTTTCAAGATTTGTTAATCTTTGCTGACACTGTTCAAATTTGCTGATTTATTAATCTAGTTAGTTTCCCAACTGTCCTTGCATTTTCTTGCTTTAGAACTTGTATATAGTTGTTTCCTGTTTATTTCCTGTTAAAAAAGAAATTATTTTTACAGTTGGTTCTGTTTTGTTTTAGAAATTCTCTATATGTAAAGTCTAAATTTTTTTTATGTATGATCTTCCTAATATTTTTAGGTCTCTGTTTCTCCTTTAGCTCTTTGGAATTATTTAAGGCATTTGCTTTAAAGTCCTTCTCAAGTAAGTCCAGGGCCTCTTCGTTTAGTATCTTGGGGTTTATATTGTTCTCTTACATGGACTGTAATCTTACTTCCCCGTATATTTATAAGCCTTGTTTTATTTAAGATTGGGCATTTGAAGAAAAGAAAAAAGGCCTAAAAACAGGCATCTCTTCTAGTCCTGAAAAACTTCAGAAAGAAAACATCAACCTGGTATCTAAGCTTCATCTTTCCTGAAGCTGTATTCTTTTGTATGATTTGTCTGTGTACACAACTGTTTTATGTCTTAAGGTCCCCGAGTCTCACTCTTGGTTCTTTTGTGACTTAATTTTATTATACTCCTCTGCTTATAATCCTTTATCCCTCAGGCACCCTTAGCCTACAGTCTTTCTGAAGCTTTTATTGACCTGGTCTCACACAACTGGTTTCAGACATCTTCAGCCTCATAGTACAACTGTGCCACAGTTCTGCAGGTACTCCGAGGCCAATAAGGCAGAAACTAGTCTCTTGAGCAGCCCTAGCAGCCCTGAGACAAGACAGACCTTTGAAAACAAGGTCTGTTTGTTTCATTCTGTCTCATAAGGGGAACTGTAAATTGATTGGCTTCTACTTGGCTATGATGTACTGGGTGAACAAAAATGCCATAAAAGTTTTTTCTCTTTTGACTGTAACTTTGTTTTGTTAGTATTATCCTTAGCTGCTGCTTTGGTTAGAATGTAACCTACTTGGTATTCTGGAACGTAAAAGTCGCCCATTTTTACTAACTTTCTTCTTCTTTTATATTCTTTAGAATTGTATTTTTTGTTCATATTTAGGTGGTTTTGTTTTGGAAGGGAAGCTTTAGTTATCAGTCCAGTGTGGTGTTTGACTACGCTATTGAGAGTAATCTGTTTATAGTCTGTCTATTCTAGTTCTTCACTGTTTTCTCGTCATTTATCTCCCTTTAAAGCTATTATAATCTATTGAGGTACTATAAAAGACAGATTTTTCAAGGGAAAAATCAGTAATGACTTTTTTGTTTTAAAATAAGTCAATGTGTGTTTTTCTTTTTTATTTTTGTCTTGGGACATTATACCTATGGGGACCTGAAGTGCTCCTGTTTCCTAATTCTGAATGGGTAATTCTTTTGTGTTTCTTTTTTTTAGAGAGACATTAGTATATCTGTTATAGCAACTTCTTGTTTGTTTGTCTTGTCATTCGTGGTGGCCAAAATCCATGTATGAGGGTCTGGGATTCTAAGAAGGTAATATACAGACTTTTCTTTATAGAACAGCCTGTTATAGGAACAACTTTGAATTTAGGGGAAAATGTAGTAAGAACAGTTTTGTCACAATTTTACATTTATGCTAATGAAATGGATTGAAAATTCATGATTTCTTTTATTTTCATTTTGCAGTTTAATTGGTTGGGGTCAAATAAGAAGAGGAGTGACAATCAAGCCAACAGTAGATGATGACTGAAGATTATCAGTTAAATAATATGTTTGGATGAAGTCAGAATTTCTCTTAACAACCTAGTGGTATAATTTCAAAGCAGTACCAGCAAAATACATTTCATTTCCTTAGTATAGCTGTTAAAGTTGTTTTCATTTTTTTCTGATGAGAATTAGTTTTTATTCTAAAATAAACAATAGGGTCTATGATAAATGTCAGAATTAGCATGTTGATGGGTTCAACGCACATTTTAGCAATGTCACTTTTGTGCATTAGTTCAGGCTTCAAATGAAGCTGCTGTTAAAAACCAGCATTTGCTAGTGTATGCATACCACTGAACCTGTTCAAAATAAAGTTTTTCTTTTAGTTTTTCATGATTTGCCTTTGAGTATTTCTGGGGGCTGTGACACCATTCAGAACCTGTGGACACAGTCTCCTTCAAAACCAGGTTTTCTTTTTTATCATATATTTTATGTTGCGTTTTTTTTAAAATGTAGAATGAGAGTTAATAGATTCAAATTGAATTATCCCTTAAAGTAAGGGGTTCCCTGGTGACTTAGATGGTAAAAAAATCAGCCTGCAGTACAAGAATTCAGGTTGGATCTTCCCTGGGTGGGTAAGATCCCCTGGAGAAGGGCATAGCAATCCACTCCAGTGCTTTTTCATGGAGAATCCCACTGACAGAAAAGCTTAGTAGGCTATACAGTCCTTGGGGTCGCAAAGAGTTGGATGTGACTGAGTGACTAACACTTAGAGCATGAGGGATTAATTACATGGACAGACCTTTCTCATTCTTTACTATTTTCCTAGACTGAAACACAGGAAGCTTAAGCCAATTTTATGTTTGATCCCAGTTATTTAGTTGGTAGTTATGATATGGATTCTAATTACTAGTCTTTTATTCCTATCAAGTAGCATGTTTCTTTTTTTTTTTTTTTTTTTCCTTTTTGCTTCTTCGTCAAAATACTTACTACAGGGGCTTCCGTGGTGGTCCAGTGGTTAAGACTCAGCACTCCCACAGCAAGAGGCATGAGTTCAGTCTAAGCAAGAAGTAAGATCTCATATACCTCATGTTGTGAAAAAATTCATTATAAGTAATAATTGTTAAAATTGGCATACTCATTTTAATTTAAATTTGAAAAAAATTAGAGCCTGCAGAAGACACAGTGCTGATAATATAAGCAGTTTGCAAATAATGATGTTTCTTTAGCCCAGATACATTTTAAATTGACTTAAGTAAATCATGTTTAAAAAGTGATAATTTGAGATAGAGTAGGCTGGGAGACTTAAATGTATTGCAATATTGAATATGTTTTCAAAGAAATACAAAGACAATAAAACATTTAACGTGATGAGGCAGATGAGTCATAAATTTAAGATCAAGAACAGGTTTATCTTTGAGAAAAGTACATTCAGGTCTAAAGTTCTGCTTGTGATTTCAGTAGCATCACTGAGCTGGTGAAGTCAAAAGGGATTTAATTCACATTAGCAATTCCTATAGCCTAACCTTCACCTATAGAGAAAAACTTACACGTTTATTGTGTACTTTGCTTGTGCTTTGGAGTGTTCTATTGTTTATCTAGCGCAGTTCGTTACAAAATTCCATCGAACCTAGGCACTGTTATCCCTATTTTACCATTAATTAAACTGAGGCATAAGGAAGCTAGGAAATTTGTCCAAGCCTTGAAACTAATAAGTAGCAAAATTAGAATTCAAAACTATATTATCTGGATTCAGAGTTTATACCCTTAACTGTGAAATTACACACCTCTTTTGGAAGCTACGTTTTCCAGTTGTGGCTGCCATGCTATCAAGATAGAACTTCCTAAATGTTTTTGAAGAGGTATTCATTTTTTCAGACTCTTTTTCCTCTACTCATTTTATTACTGTTTTCATACTATTTTACTTGCTTTTTATATTAATGCTAGTTCTGTTAAGACTTCCTTCTATGAGGGAGGACTCTCAGTTTCCTTGCATCTGTCTTTGCTTTACATATATTGAGAGTAAGTTTAGGTAAAGTAGACAGTGTGTATCATTTAACTAAGGAAATGTCTGTGATACTGTTTTTGGCTAGTATGACTTATTTGCTGTTAGTATGGTTATTTATATCAGAATAGTTTTGATTAGTATCTACCTAGCATATCTTTGGCCCTTGGTTTCATCTATAATTGTAGTCAGAAGTAAAACATTTAGGATATTTTACAACTTTTATTTCCATAAAAGATCAGAGAATACTCAAATTTGTGTGAGCACAGACTATAACTAACACTTTTAAATTTGGATTCTACATCATAACCAGGACATAGCTTACGATGTTTCATTTTAATTTTACCAACAAATTGCAGACATGCTATATAGATCATGTGCTCAGTACTTAAAGTAGTACTTAGCTACAGTAAGATCATTGGGAGAATGTGCAAACCTTTTTAAAATACTCTTTCAATAATTCCTCTGAATTTTATTCTGTATGTATTATTTTTGTCTGAGAAACTCATGCATTTGAAACATAGGAATCAAAAGATCTGCTGCTCATTCTATAATTAAGTAAAATCATGCAGTCCAGTGTTTAGAAATGAAGTGGGTTGGAAGGAACTATTTCAAAGGATAATCATGGGGGGTAGAAATAACTTTTCCTAACATTTCTATTTTAATGCTTTCTCTGGAAAGTCATGAGTGATGAAAATTATATTTTGGATATTGATTTCTAATGTATTGTGTTATTTGCCTGTTTCTGACCTAAGTAGCGCTAACTTTTAAGGCTCATATAGGTAACACGCAGAGGGCTGAAACACAAAGAATTAAATAAAAGAAAGTAATAATAGACAAAGGATATTTGTGCTGGTAATGGTAGCAGGAAAAATTGAAAGTGTTAGTCATGTCCACCTCTTTGCATCTCCATGTACTGTAGCCCACCAGGCTCCTCTGTCCATGAAATTTCCCAGGCAAGAATACTGGAGCTGGTTGCCACTTCTTTTTTCAAATGGTAGCAGTGGTAATAACAATTTAGATTCTGAGCCATCCAGGATAATAAAATTTTACCAAGAAGGGCTTCTTTATTACTTTACTCTTAAATGATATGAGTCTAAACTAGATTTTAGTACTGGGAGGAAAAAGTGGAGGTAAGAGGTTCTCCTGGAAAACTGTGCTTTGGTAGAATGGAAAACTAAATGTAATTCAGTAAAATTGTGAACTACCAAGAGTTCAGAAGTATTGTTTGTCAATTAATTATTTAGCCTAAATTTAGACCACCTTTTGGGGAGAGTTTATTGAGAGGTTTTATTTATTATGATGATTTTGTTCAGTTAATTTAAAATTTAAAATTAGATATGCTGACTTAGAATGAACTGAAGATGTATTCCCTTAGCAGTGTTTTGGAAGTGTTGAATTTGTGCATAATTGATTGTATTTTTTGCTGAAGTGAGTGGAAGCTTTTAGTCAAAGCCTTAAAGCTCTTTGTTTTTTTGCATTTATGGAAATATTTTAACCTTCAATTTAAGTTGCTTTCTTAAGTATAAGCTCTTCATGAGGAAGTTGTGGTAGTTTGTGTCCAGAAATTTATTCATTTCATGTAATTTGTGGATTTGTTGGCAAAAAGTATTTTTGAAATTCCATTATCTTCATACTGCATTTCAGTCTTTACTGTTACAACATGTTTCATACTGGTAATTTTAATTTTCCACCCTTTTCTGCTGCTACTCAGCTAGACTAGGGGTTTATGAATTTGTTTGTCTTATCAAATAACCAGCTTTTTTTCTTATTTTCCTTTATGAAGATTGATCTGTGCACTAAAAAAAAAAAATTTGTCCATTTCCTTTCTCTGAATCTAAGTAACTGTTCTCTCCTTCAGGTGGAAGCTTAATTTTTTTTCTGACATAACCATTTAGTATTAATTTTCCTCTGTGTTCTACTTTACTTGGATCCCACAGATGCAAAACAGCTATTTTCATGTTTAATTTTTATAAAATTTTCCCTTTGAAACTTTGATCAGTGAATATTTAGCAGTATTAGATTGAATTCCACATAGTTGGGGTTTTTCCAGGTACTTTTCTTTTACTGGTTTCTCGTTTCATTTCTTTGTAGCCCAAGAAGTTACATTTTTGAGTTTTATTAGTGAATTTTGTTTGTCATGGCCTAGAATTGGATATATTTTGTATGTTTTATATGTACTTAAAAACTATATGTTTACTGCTGCTGGCAGGAATGCATTTGATGGAGAATGGAGGGAACAAAAATGCCCGCCGAACTGAGAAGCATGAAAAATTGTCAGTGGATAAGTTTATATAGGGTAACTTAGAAGGTGGTGCCTGGATCAGATTGAGTAATGATCCGAAACAGTTGCAGCTGCAGGCTGCACTCATGAGGAGATACTGGTACAGCTTTATAGTAAATCTAGAGGGTGGGACTGTGAACTTGGAAACAGGATGTTCATTCCCAGATTGCAATATTTATAAATGGATAACTAACCTGGTGTGTCAACAAAAGAATCTGAAATAGAGTGCTTGAATACAATTACAAAAATGACAAAATGATCTTTGTTCATTTCCAAGGCAAACCATTCAATGTCATGGTAATGCAAGTCTATGTCCCGACCAATAATGATGAAGAAGACCTACAGGACTTTTAGAATTAAAAGGACCCTTAATAGAGGTCCTTTTCATTATAGGGGACTGGGATGCAAAAGTAAGAAGTCAAAAACACCTGGAGTAACAGGCAAATTTGGCCATGGAGTACAGAATGAAACAGGGCAAACGCTAATAGAGTTTTGCCAAGGGAACACTGTGGTCATAGCAAACACTCCCTTGCAGCAACACAAGAGAAGACTCTTACACATGGACATCACCAGATAGTCAATGCTGAAATAAGATTGATTATATTCTTTGCAGGCAAAGATGGAGAAGCTCTATACAGTCAGTAAAAACAGGACTGGGTGGTGACTGTGGCTCAGATCGTGAATTCCTTATTGCCAAATTCAGGTTTAAATTGAAGAAAGTAGGGGAAACTGCTGGACCATTCAGTTATGATGTAAATCCAATCCCTGGTGATTATACAGCTGGTTTTAGAAAAGGCAGAGGAACCAGAGCTCAAATTGACAACATCTGCTAGGTCATTGAAAAAGCCAGAGAGTTCCTAAAAAACATCTGTTTCTGCTTTATTGGACTGTGCCAAAGACTTTGTGTGGATCACAGTAAACTGTAGAAAATTCTGAAAGACTTAGGAATACCAGACCACCTGACCTGCATCTTGAGAAATCTTTTGGCCGGTCAGGAAGTAACAGTTAGAACTGGACATAGAATAACAGACTGGTTCCACACAGGAAAAGGAGTATGTCAAGGCTTATATTGTCAGCCAGGTTATTCAACTTATATGCAGAGTACATCATGAGAAACACTGGGCTGGATGAAGCACAAGCTGGAATCAAGATTACCAGGAGAAATATCAATAACCTCAGATATGCAGATGGCACCAGGTTTATGGCAGAAAGCGAAGAACTAAAGGGCCTCTTGATGAAAGTGAAAGAGGAGGGTGGAAAAGTTGGCTTAAAGCTCAACATTCAGAAAACTAAGATCATGGCATCTGGTCCCATCATTTCATGGCAAATAGATGGGGAAACAGTGGCAGACTTTATTTTTTTGGGCTCCAAAATCACTGCAGATGGTGACTGCAGCCATGAAATTAAAAGACACTTTACTCCTTGAAAGGAAAGTTATGACCAAGCTAGACAGTATATTAAAAAGCAGAGGCATTATTTGCCAACAGAGGTCTGTCTAGTCAAGGAAATGGTTTTTCCAGTAATGAATGGATGTGATAGTTGGACCATGAAGAAAGCTAAGGGCCAAAGAATTGATGATTTTAAACCGAGGTATTGGGAGAAGACTCTTGAGAGTCCCTTGGACTGCAAGGAGATTCAACCAGTCCATCCTAAAGGAGATCAGTCCTGGGTGTTCACTGGAAGGACTGATGTTGAAGCTGAAACTCCAATACTTTGGCCACCTGATGTGAAGAGCTGACTCATTGGAAAAGAGCCTTATGGTTGGGAAAGATTGAAGGTAGGAGAAGAAGGGGGCAACAGGATGAGAAGGTTGGATGGCATCACCAACTAAATTGACATAAGTTGGGAACTTCGGCATTTGGTGATGGACAAGGAGGCCTGGTGAGCTGCAATCCATGGGTTCGCAAAGAATTGGACGTGACTGAACGACTGAACTTAACTGAACCTGGTGTGTGCTGGGCACATATCAGCAAAGGTCTTCATTGTAAGAGCCATTGTAAGCAATATGTATTAAGCATCTGACAACAGAGAAGTGATTTACTGAATGGTATAGTTCTGGGGTTGAGCAGAAAGACAGGAGTGACCTACAGCCCTCAGATGTTATCACTTAATGCTAACAGCCTAAATAAAAATTCTTTACCTGTCAAGTCAAAGTTGACTGAGAACTCTACACTCAGATCTATATTCTTACAGATGTTTTACCTACTTGCTTATCACTTTTTGTGACATGTCTTGAAGTCTCTTTTTCTAATTGCATATTTCTCCCTCTCAAGACACAGGGAACTTTCTAAAAATAGCTTTATTGAAATTGATTCAATATATGATTCACCCACTTAAGTTACACAAAACGTGGTCTTTTAGTATATTCACATCTATGTGAACAGTCACCACAACCATACTTTGGTTTTTTATTCTTAGTATGAAAACTTGTTTCATAAAAATGAAAGCAAGAAATACACAGAAGTGTCACTGTCTTTTCCAAAAGTGTCAAACTTTTAAAAGAGCTCTTAATGGCAGAAACTCTTAACTTTCATCACTCAGGATAAGTTAGTATTAAATGATGCTGCTGAAGCTGACTGTTTAATGGGATGATAAGCACCATCTTCTGGTCCACTAGTGACAAGCTGATGCAATAACTGAGACTGAGTTTAGAAACTAATAGCCATTGGCAGTGTTTTTTTATGTCTGCTGATTCTAATTCACTTCACTTCTATTATTTTTACAATATTTTTACACAGGAATCCCTAGCCTATAGGAGATTGTAAACATGCATACCTATGGCTGATTCATATTGATATTTAACAGACCTTAGACTGCAAGGAGATCCAACCAGTCCATCCTAAAGGAGATTAACTCCTGGTTGTTCATTGGATGGACTCCAGTACTTTGGCCACCTGATGCGAAGAGCTGACTCATTGGAAAAGACTCTGATGCTGGGAAAGATTGAGGGCAGGAGAAGGGGACGACAGAGAATGAGATGGTTGGATGGCATCACCGACTCAATTGATGTGGGTTTGGGTGGACTCTGGGAGTTGCTGACAGACAGGGAGGCCTTGCATGCTGCGATGGGGTCACAGAGTCAGACATGACTCAGTGACTGAACTGAACAAAAATTTGTAAAGCAATTATCCTTCAATTAAAAAATAGATCAATTAAATTGAAAGTGACTCTTAGCACCATGTTTGAGTAACAGTGATAAGGGTAACAGTCTCTGGCTTCAAGTGGTATCATTTGGTATGAACAGTACACTGAAAACATAGCAGTGTTCTGACACCAAATTTAAGAATACACCAAAATAATTTACTTAGAGAAGGAACAAAAATTGAAAATTATTAAGTCCTTAGATCCAACAGCAAAAAGGAACAAAAAGTGGCATTTATCAAACTTTCTGTATTTTAACAGCAGGATCCTGAAAAGAAAATCTCTACCTTATGTATTGTTAGAATTTTGTTTCCTGATGACAGATGGCTTAGGGATTGGGAAATATGATTTAGTTGCAGCGGCATGTATCCAACTATAGTTCTGTTAGGATTATAGATAACATTCTGGAGACAAAACTTGTTGGACAATTAGCAGTTATATATAAACAAGTCAAGTTGGCCTTAGGAAACATTCAGTTCAGTTCAGTCGCTCAGTCATGAACCGCTGCACACTAGGCCTCCCTGTCCATTACCAACTCCCGGAGCCCACCCAAGCCCTTGTCCACTGTGTCGGTGATACCATCCAACCATCTCATCCTCTGTCGTCCCCTTCTCCTGCCCTCACTCTTTCCCAGCATCAGGGTCTCTTCCAGTGAGTCAGCTCTCTGTATCAGGTGGCCAAAGTATTGGAGTTTCAGCTTCAACATCAGTCCTTCCAATGAACACCCAGGACTGGTTTCCTTTAGGATGGACTGGTTGGATCTCCTTGCAGTCCAAGGGGCTCTCAAGAGTCTTCTCCAACACCACAGTTCAAAAGCATTAATTCTTCTGTGCTTAGCTTTCTTTATAGTCCAAATCTCACATCCGTACATGACCACTGGAAAAACCATAGCCTTGACCAGATGGACCTTTGTTGGCAAAGTAATGTCTGCTTTTTAATATGCTGTCTAGGTTGGTCATAAGTTTCCTTCCAAGGAGCAAGTGTCTTTTAATTTCATGGCTGCAATCACCATCCGCAGTGATTTTGCAGCCTGTAAAAATAAAGTCGGCTACTGTTTCCCCATCTGTTTGCCATGAAGTGATGGGACCATGATAACAAAGTGGATGTGGTGGTATTCTCAGGGGCTGTTTAAAAATCCTAAATGGTGATGCTCTTCACGTGCTAGACTTAATAGGTCAGCAAATTTGTATAACTCAGCAGTGGCCACAGGGCTAGAAAATATCAGTTTTTACTCTAATCCCAAAGAATGGCAGTGCAAGAGAATGTTCAAACTACTGCACAGTTGCCTTCATTTCACATGCTAACAAGGTTATGAGCAAAATCCTCCAAGCTAGGCTTCAGCAGTACATGAACTGAGAAATTCCAGATATACAGCTGGGTTTAGAAAAGGCAGAGGAAGCAGAGATCACGTTGCCAACCTTGAATCATAGAGAAAGCAATAGAATTCCAGCAAAACTCCTTCATTGACTAGTGTACTGAACTTTGACTGTATGGCTCACAACAAACAAATTTTTAAAGAGATGATGTATTTTAAAGAAATACAAGACTATCTTACCTGTCTCCTGAGAAACCTGTATACAGGTCAAGAGGTAACAGTTAAATCCAGATGTGGAACAATGGACTGGCTTAGAATTGAGAAAGGCATATGTCAAGGCTGTATATTGTCTTTTTGCCTATTTATATACAAAGTAAATCATGCAGAATGCTGGGTGGTTGAATCACAAGCTAGAATCAAGATTGCCAAGAGAAATATCAACAACCTCAGATATGCAGATGATACCACTCTGATGGCATAAAGTGATGTCTTGATGAAGGTGAAAGGAGGGTGAAAAAGTTGGCCTAAAACTCAGCATTCAAAATATGAAGATCATGGTATACTGTTCTCATCACTTCATGGCAAATAGTTCAGTATAAATTGAAAATGGTAACAGATTTTCTTGGACTCCAGAATCCCTGAAGATGGTAATTTGCAGTTGTGAAAAGACTTGATCCTTGGGAGGAAATGTATGACAAACCAGGACAACATATTAAAAAGCAAAGACATCCTTTTGCAAACAGTGGTCCATATAAGTCAAATCTGGTGGTTTTACAGTAGTCATGTATGCATGGATGTGAGAGCTGGATCATAAACAAGGCTGAGTGTCAAAGAATTGGTGTTTTCTAATTGTGGTGGTGGAGTCAACTCTTGAGAGTCCCTTGAACAGCAAGGAGATCAAACCATATAAATCCTAAAGGAAATCATCTCTGAGTAAAGCATCATTGGGAAGACTGATGGTAAAGCTCTGACACTTCAGCCACCTGATGTGAAGAGCCAACTTGGAAGAAAACCAGATGGCTGGGAAAGATTGAAAACAAAAGGAGCAGGCAGCAGAATATGAGATGGTTAGATACCATCACTGAATTAATGGACATGAATTTGAACAAACAGGGAGACGGAGGGCAGAATAATCTGGCAGGCTAGGTTACAAAGAGTCCAAGTGACTAAACAACAAAAGAAAAACACAAAAAAGAATGAAAAGAAGATATAAAACATTCCTAAAACAGGGTAACAGGAAAAATAAGGAAACGAAACATTTTAAAATGACATAGAATTCTTTTTAATGGCTGAGTAATATTCCATGGTGTATATGTACCACAGCTTCCTCATCCATTCGTCTGCTGATGGGCATCTGGGTTGCTTCCATGTCCTGGCTATTACAAACAGTGCTGCGATGAACATTGGGGTGCACGTGTCTCTTTCAGATCTGGTTTCCTCGGTGTGTATGCCCAGAAGTGGGATTGCTGGGTCATATGGCAGTTCTATTTCCAGCTTTTTAAGAAATCTCCACACTGTTTTCCATAGTGGCTGTACTAATTTGCATTCCCACCAACAGTGTAAGAGGGTTCCCTTTTCTCCACACCCTCTCCAGCATTTATTGCTTGTAGATTTTTGGATAGCAGCCATCCTGACTGGCGTATAATGGTACCTCATTGTGGTTTTGATTTGCATTTCTCTGATAATGAGTGATGTTGAGCATCTTTTCATGGATGAGGAAGCTGTGGTACATATACACCATGGAATATTACTCAGCCATTAAAAAGAATTCATTTGAATCAGTTCTAATGAGATGGATGAAACTGGAGCCCATTATACAGAGCAAAGTAAGCCAGAAAGATAAAGACCATTACAGTACACTAACACATATATATGGAATATAGAAAGGTGGTAATGATAACCCTATATGCAAAACAGAAAAAGAGACTCAGATGTATAGAACAGACTTGTGGACTCTGGGAGAACGTGAGGGTGGGATGTTTCAAGAGAACAGCATCGAAACATGTATATTATCTAGGGTGAAACAGATCATCAGCCCAGGTTGGGTGCATGAGACAAGTGCTTGGGCCTGGTGCACTGGGAAGACCCAGAGGGATCGGGTGGAGTGGGAGGTGGGAGGGGGGACTGGGATGGGGAATACACGTAAATCCATGGCTAATTCATTTCAATGTATGACAAAAACTACTGTAATGATGTAAAGTAATTAGCCTCCAACTAATAAAAATAAATGGAAAAAAAATAATAAAAATTCGACATGTAAAGCTGAAGGAAAAAAAAAAAATATCATAGAAAATTAACTGTCTTCATCACTGGCTGGTAAATGTGTAATTCCTAAAGAATGATAGTCATAAAATAGAAAATGGTAGATTTGATAAAGATTCAAAAGAATGTTTATAACTAGTTTTTAGTGAACTGTAATCATTTTTGCAATAGCGATATCAAAGATTAGTGCCACAAATCACCATAGTGCATGTAATAACTAAAAAATTTAAAATATTCAGGAATTACCAAGATTTGATACAGAGACATGAAATGAGCAAATACTATTGGAAAAATGATGCTGATAGTCTTGCTCAATGCAAAGGTGCCACAAACCAATTTGCAAAAACCTCAATATGTGCAAAGAGCAATATAACATATTGCTTTTACATATTGTGTAATCTGTTAGATACCTTCAGAAGTATGAGGTGAAATAAAAACTTTGCAAAATAGTTTACTCCTTGAAATACACTGCAATATGGTCCTTTACACTAATTCAGCACTCTATATTTGTGATTTTTTACTTTGTTATTCATTAATAGGATCTGATAAGAGCTTTTGAGAAATAAACCAAGGCTCAGGTTCCACCCAGTTAAAATTAGATTCTCTGGAAATTGAATGTGGACATTGATTGTGGAATGAAGTGATTCTGATTTCAATTTGAAAAGCTTAGATCAAGTAGAAAAGGGACTATAGGATGTCATGGTTCACTTTGGAGTTAAGGAAATTTTCAGGGCACACTACTAAGTTATAAAATTGGGAAGAAATGGGTGGGTTTGATTTCCATAAAACGGAGAAGATGAATAGGACATACATAGCAACAGTGGTGTAATGTTTACAATATGTAAAATTACTGCAAATAACCCAAGTGATAAAAAAAGACACAATTTATGTTAGTGTAATTTCTGGAAGAATAAAGCTGTATAGTTAATGAAAATTAAATTACCAAATTAAAATAATGTTATCATCTTATTACAATTTTAGCTTGACGTTAAAATTATTTTAAAACATGAGCACATTAAGAGTTGGCCAATGGTTAAGATTTTGAGTGTTCACTGCCATGTCTTGTGTTCAGTCCCTGACCAGGGAGCTGACATCCTGGAATCTACGAATCATGGCTGAAAACAAAAAAAGATTGGCCAAGGGAACAAGGGAGGAATAAATTAGGAATTTGAAATTAACAAATGCAGTCTACTAAATATAAAGTAAACAAGCATTTATAGCACACAGAACTCTAGTCTGTAAAAATACAGTGGAAAGAATGGAAAAAAGAAACTATGTAAGTTAATGTGTATATGTATATTTAAAACTGATTGCCTTTGCTAGATATTTGAAACATTGAAAATCAACTATATTTCCATTTCAAAATTAAGAAAAAAAAGGATCAGGAAGTTCAGTGGCAGTTCAGTAGTTAAGACTCCACAGTTCAGCTGCAGGGGATACAGTTTACAGCCTTGGTCAAGGAACTGGGATCCCATATGCTGTGTGGCACAGCCAAGAAACAAAATATTAATTTTTTGGTTGGGGATAAATAAAACATTGTCCTTTCAGATTGCCTGCCATCTGGTTTTTGTGAATTAGTCCTTATGAATGATCATACTTCATGCTTTGGGTTTCTTTAAAACATGTATTTACTGGTAAATTTAAATTGGTAGTTTAATCTACAGAGTTGATCATATTCAACTTTGATCTGTGGTGAGGTAATGAAGAACACACTACTTCGTAGGTAGTTTTGTGTATAGTCTTCAGGAGGCAAATATCTAACTCCCTCATATTTTAGCATTAACCATTGTTTAGATTAAGGTTGTATGTGTATTTCTTTTTAATAATTTAGTTTTGGTTGTGTTGAGTCTTTGTTGCTGTGCATAGGTTTTTCTCTAGTTACAGTGCCATGGAAGTTGTGCCCTAGTTGCAGTGTGCAGTCTTCTCACTGTGATGGTTTCTGTTCTGGAGTACAGGCTCTAGGCGCACGAGGTTCAGTAGTATAACACATGGTCTCAGTAGTTGTGGCTTCCGGGCTCTAGAGCACAGGCTCAGTAGTTGTGGCACATGGGCTTAGTTGCCCCGAGGCATGTGGGATCTTCCCAGATCAGGGATTGAACCCATATCCCCTGGATTGCAGGCAGATTCTTTACCATTGAGCTACCAGGGAAGCCCTCTACTTCTGTTAATAATGTATTAATTAGAATCCCTTTATAAAGAGAAATTTCCTTTTTCTCTTACACACAGGAATAGTGTGTAATCAGGCACTTTGCAAACAACATGTTCTCTAGTACTTTACACATTTGATTATTTTTTGAAACGTCACCATAACATCATAAATCTGGACATCTATGATGTATTTGACTCTTGCAATTAATGTTACTTTGATACAAATTTCCTAGCTTTAGGAAATGGAAGCCTATTACTATGGAGTTGTGACATGTTAAACATGTTAAACATTATAAGCTTTTAACACTTTATTCTCTTCATGGTGAAAGATGTCCTAATCAGGAAATTGTCGTTTCTTTAAGGAAATGTTTGCATTTTGGGGAAATACATAAAATCTCAGACTGAGTACCAGCAGTGTTTATTGCTACTGATTATTTTTTCTAGGCTTCCTCTATTTATTTTTACCTAGTAATGGTAGTGTGACTTGCAACCATTAAGTATAATTCAGTTGGTGGTGATTTTCAGAAATTATTTAAATGTCTTATTTGCCAAGTGAAACAAAATTGAAAACACATCATTAGTCATTTTAACTTTTATTTGCAGATTAAAATGTATACTTTATATTCTTTTATGGCTGCAGCAGATTACAACATGCAACTTGCTGATTGTTCAAGATAAATGATAAATTTTCAAGTGTGACAAGGCATGCTAAATGTGATGGTTAAATGTGTCAGCTTGGCTAATACCTTGATGATTGTTTCATCATTATTTGTTTCTGTGAAAGTGTTTTTTTGTTTTTAGAAGTTTACATTTTCAGGAAACCCATAATGTACATGGGCCTCTATCAGTCAGAGGCCTGATGATAAAAAGGCTGCTTCCAACTCAAACCACGGCATCTACTTTTCCTTTGGTCTTGAACCTGGTGGCCTGAAATCAGATTTTGGACTTCTTCAGCTCCATAATCTCCTGAGGGAATTTCTTAAAATAAATCTTTCTCTGTCTCAGTTTAGCTAAATTGCATTTTATTGTTTTGTGGAGATGGAAATTGTGACTGTTAAATTTGAACATTTTGGTTAAAAGATTTCTCAATAATGAAGTATAGCTATGGTTCTTTAGAATGTAGCAGATGCTTTAAAAGCTCATGGGGATCTTAAGTTTACTAAAGGTCTTTTGTATTGTATGGACAGTTTCACAGGTGTGCTGCTTATACTTCATTTTACCATAAATATACTGTTTTTAATGTGTATTAAGTGTGTATTTAATGTGTGTATATATATATTTCTGGTAAAATGATTTTTTATATGCTGATACTTCTTTACTTCCATAATTATATTTGAAATACAAATTACTTTGCCTTTTTGAAAAGTTAGTGTAATAAAAGTTGACTTCCCTAGTTATACTCATCTATAGAATAATCTTTCTTAAATTCTAACAGGTTAATGTAACAAATATAGTTAGGTCATTTACTAATATCATATCAGAAATTAACTATCTTTTAGTGCATGAAATGTAGTGTCAAAGGCTAGTTTTAAAATATCACTGTCGAAACTACCTCTTACCTTTGCAATTAGAAAACATCTTTTTCTTTTTCCTATATGGCTACTCTCTTCTTAAGTGCTTTATACTAATGGTCATACTAGTTGTTTTTGTAATCATGAGGTTTCTCTGTTGGCTTAGTGGTAAGAAATCTGCCTGCTCTGGGCAATGGGGGAGACCTGGGTTTGATCCCTGAGTAGGGAGGATCACTTGGCGAAGTGGATACTCCAGTGTTCTTGACTGGGAAATCCCTTGGACAGAGGAGGCTGGAAGACTGCCGTCCAAGGGGTCAGAGAGACACAACTGAGTGATTAACACTTAGTAATCATAAGAGATCTAACAAGAATGCTGACATGTTTCTGTGTTCTGATTATGGTGCTACAGTTGAAAATACGTCAGGTCCCATTGTTACCTTAATACTAAAGGAGCTCTTTGGAAATATTTAAACACTGGTTGTTATTATTTTGAAAGTATGTTTGTGAGCAGTGTTAATTATGTTAATTGTTTGAAGTTATGCTAGTTTCTTTCACTTGAAAATATTTTTTCTCCTTTCTGTGAAAATGTTATCAGTGTTTTGTGGTTTTCTAGAAACAAATATATGTTGTTGTTTGTTATTTCTAGAACTTTTACTCACTTGGAAAATACAAAAACAAAATAAGCTGTGGGCTTTGAAAATTATCATCCAGAAATTTTCCCAGAGATGATTTTTAATGTACTTTTTTTATAAAGCATTTCATGATTTTAAGGTATATGAGGGCAGGACAACTTGCATTCTGGGAGTTTTGATAATATGTTTTATAGGCTGCTACACTTTAAAGACATTTCTCCACTATTTTGTTGATTTTTCACCCTCGAATTGTTGATTATATCTTCATCATTTAGGTCCATACTGAGAAAATATACAGCATACTGTATTCCACAATAATATGCTGTAAGATCCCGCTATTTGCCTTTTTACTAATAACGTTCAAAGCTTGGATTCCAAGTTTAGTGTGGAAAATAACAGAAATTTAAAGTAATAACACAAAATACACGGTCTTGGAGCTGATAAATGTCTGATTATAATAAATTTTACTGTGACTTTTCTTAACATTTATGCTGTTCAACATTTACCTGTTTATGCTGTTTTCTTAAAAAACAGCGAATTACGATGTGTTTATTTAAGAATATTTAAATTTTATCAAAGGACTTAACTTCAGTGGGCTTACAAATTTTCAAACACAAGGTACATACGTAGACAATGACACATTAAAAATTGTTAACTGAAACGTGCAGAATCACTGAAAGTTTAATTCTTTTCCACATGACATTCAAATCATTTAGATTCTATATGATTTTATAAAGATGAAATGGTTTGATAGTTCTAGAATAAGCCGCGTTCTTTTGCCCACACCCAGATTGGCATGCCTATTTTCATTTTATTACAAATGTTTTCTTTTCAAGCAAAAATAGGGTATAGATGGGTTACTAAATTTTCTCTAGCTACAAGAAAACACAATTTACTTCAGGCAGGGGTTTGACAACTTCAGACACCTAAGCAGGCAGCTGGGCCAGGCCCCGCGCGGGGACGCTTTACGTTTCTGGGTAGAACCAGATCCGGCCAGGTGTGAATCGCCTGTCTTTCCGCGGGGTCGATGAACCGCAGCCCTGCGTCGGCTTTACGATCTGAGCTGCGGCGGCGAGCGGGAGCGCGGAGGAGGAGAAAATAAGAACGTTGTTAGACGGCCTGCCGCAGACCCTGCCGCGAGGGCACGGGGCTCTCGGGTTGCGGAACTCGAGTGGCTTCGACACGAGACGCCAGAGGACCAACTTGGTCGAGACGGGGGCGGGGGTGCGGGGGGGGTCCTATCTACCCTTCCGCATTTTCCTGTGTCTCTCTCCCGGTCGGTGACGTGACGTGCTGACGGCGGGCCTGTGCCGGGGAGCTGGGCCGTTTTTTGTCAGCTCCGAACTCGGCCCCTCCTCCCTTCCTCCGCCCGCCCCGCCCGTAGGAGCCCGGCCCAGTGCTCCAGAGAAAGGAGGCCTGCATCACCCGCCACCGTCACCCACCGCCCGCACCCGTGTCTGGTGAGTCTGGGGCGCGGCCAAGGCCGCGGGGCCTAGTCCGAGTGGGAGGCCTGGTCCCGGCCTAGGCGGCGGCACGCCTGATGCCCTTCAGTGCTAGGCTGAGGGGTGTCGTTTTCGGCGCCTAGTAGGCCCCAAGGAGGCTGCAGTTACGCCAGGGGTGGAGCGCGGCGGCGGAGGCGCTCTCTGCAAGCGGGCGGGAGTTGGGGAAGAGTTGCCCGTTGGCCAGGGATATAGCCGAAGGGCTCTAGGTCGGCGCCGAGTTCTCCCAGGGTACCGCGTGGGGGCTAGGCCTAGCAAGGAGGCGATGGTTGCCAGCGTGAGGTGAACGCCGCAGGCCAGCAGGTCTGATTTTCGCTATGTAAATATCAACAAGGGGGGGGCAGAGGGGGGACAAGATGGTGGAGAATTTACGCCTGTTGAAGGGGTGGTTGAGGGGGTGCAGGGAAGGGGAGCCGCCATTTTGAATGCGGCCTCCGAGGAGAAAATTCCGTTACAGCCCATGAGGGGGGGTTGGAGAGCGGGCGGTGGCGGGTCCGCCTCCCACTTCGACTCCGGTTTCGGGTCCCAGAGGCTGGGCACGGCGGCTCTTGTGCCCGGAAGGGGCGTGCTCGCTCCCGGAAGCGGCCATTCTTCTCGTCGCCATGATAGACGCTCGGGCTCAAGGCGCTCGGCTGTAGCGCCACCTCCCTGCGTTGCTTGCTGTAGCCTGTTGACTGGCTGGCTGCTTCAGCTGTTTTTTGACTGAACAGCCAGTAGCTCGAGCCTGCGACTTGCCGCTCTGGTTTGTAGTTCTCCGAGGGCAGTTAAACCCAATGGCCCGTTCAGGCCCATGGTCTCACAAAGACAGTCTCAGAAATTTTGTTTTACTTAAGTACAGTAGTTCATGACTCTTGGGGGTGTCTACCATACGGTTTTCCAAAATTTTCCTCCCTTTTTCAGTAATAAAAATTAAATTTGATGGAGGGGGAAAAAATGTCTCAGTACTCTTTTTTTATGTCACAAGATGCAAATTGATGGAAAGCAAAATTTGAAGCCTTTTTTTCCTTAACTGGGAAACTGCGTTTAAGCGATTAGTGTTGATTTTGTGCTATGTGTTAAACTTTGGAAATAGGATTTTCTTACTGAAGTACAATAAAATGGGATACAGTATGTACGGGTTCTTGTAGTCTCCTATTTAGAGTTCCCCTTATTTGAAAAGTTTTACGATAACAACTGCATTGTTTTGTACTTTAGACTTAATGGTAGGCCGGTTTATTGGTAAAATGAAGCGCATGTGAACTTGCTGTTAACAAGTAAAGATTGACAAAGTTTCTAAAATAAGACGATGCTTGGTGGAGTTTCATAGGCATACGAAGTCCTCATTTGCAACTTTAGAAAGGAGTTTCTGAAGTAGGAGGTTCTCTGTTTTGAAAACTACTTGCTGAAAATGTGTGGAACTTAATTAGGTGAGTTAGGAGTGGTAAAAGGGCAAATGTTAAGTATGAACTGTGTTCAGAAGACACCACAAATTACAGTTTGACCAGCGTGGGTGGTGTAAGTCGGGGAATACTGGAAATTGAGATTAGAAAAGGTAGATTCATTTTAAAGTTGCAAACTGATGGAACACATATGCTCTGCTTCATGTTCATTTATCATTTCTGAGTCCAGCATTGCAGAACTTTTAAGATTGAGAAGTAATGAAAACTGGTAGGTTGATCAGTGTTTTAAATTACTGAGTATTGCTGCTTTTTTATTTTATCTCTCCTTAGCATCTTCTCTTAGTTCTAGCACCAATTAACGTTTGGCTCGGAAATAGGCTTCTGTAGGGAACAAAATTTTACCTAACAGTGGTTGAAAATTACAGGAATTGTTTGGTCAGTTTAAAAACAAGAGTAATTCCTAAGAGCGCAATGACTGTTCTAGATGCAGGTTTCAGAAAACATGTTTTCTAGACTTGCAACAATGGTGTTCATTCCATAACAAGGATTACCACATTTATCATGAACCGTCATGTTTAAAAAATTTTAGAAGCTCAATTGAAGGAGACAGATGGGAAGCATGAGAAGTTGCTAATATCCCCTAGTTGTTGAGGTGTGAATATCCCCTAGTTGTTGAGGTGTGAAGGACAAACATAAATTGTAGAAGTAGTTGCTTTATATCTTGACAGCTGGGAAACAACTCTTTAAGAAGGTAGAACTGTATGCTTGCACAGTACAGCGTGCTGCACAGTACAGCAGCAGCAGATGTTCCAGTACAGCAACAATGGTTGTTCACGATTAAGAGTATGTTAGACTCATATGTTTATTTGAGAAGACAGGTAAGTGTGTTACTTTAAAGCATTTCCATTAGAAACGATTAAATATAAAATGTTTTTTGCTTTAAGGGGTGAATTTTGATTATAGGTAGAACACTTTATTAACCAACTATTTATGTATGTTTTCCAAATAGATGAAAATTTCCTTAAAAAAAAAAGCAAAAACATTTTTGTGAATGCTTTCTCTGACTGTGTTTTAATTTATATGCTCACAATCTCTTCTTTGCATTATTTGTGCTCATTGGCAGTAACAAACATTAAAAAAAATTTTTTCAACCCAGTGTTTGAAATTTTGTTGAAGTATTTAGTGAGAAACGTAGATGGCAATTTGATGTAAAAGTGTGTTCTCTACAGCCTCACGTTTTTCCTGTTTCTACGTAGATTTTCATACATTTTATTTTGTTGCAGGATATCTAGCCTAACATATTCTGCTGATTCATTTCTCCTTAAAATTTTCTTGGGTTCTCTAATCTTATAAAAATAATTTCTTGTATTTCTTTTTTATCCCACATATTTCTGAATTCATTGTTTCCCACATTACAAAACTGTTTCACGGTATATTGGTGTGTCACATAAGTGTTTTGTGCTTCAGAAACTGTTTCTTGTTTGTCAGTTGTGGTTCTTTCCCAAACCTAAATGTGTACTCTCCCTTGAGATCAGTTCTCTCTTGTTTCTTCCAGTTGTCTTCCCTGGCTTACTGTCCCTTATTATTATTACACTCTTGCTTAAATTTCTCACCTAGCTTTTCTAGTTGCCTCTTGAACATCTCATTTGCCGCCTTAACCTGCCGTACTTAACCTAGCTACAATGAAATGTTATTTGACATCTGTTAGGTGCTCATTATTGAGTTGGAAACCTGTTTCTCCCATGGTATCCCTGAAACAACTCCTGCTTCTTGATTTCTGCTTGTGGCTTCAGTTTTCCAGACCTTGCTTTCTTCTTTGTCACATAGAACGATATAGACATCTTTTATTTCCTATTAAATCTGTTATATTCTTATCTCTGGTTCAAGTTTGTTTTCTTTGAAACAGGTCCTACTTGTAACAGATACTTATCCTTGTCTCCCTAGTAGAAGGATCTGGCACACTGACATTATTTTCAATAAATGTTATTTGAATGATTAAATGCAGACATTTATATAAAGTTGAATAGCTTTGCAATTGAAATAAACTAGACTAATAGATAACGTTGTGTTTTTGACAGGGGTATAAATAATAGGACATACTGTGTCCACTTCATGAGGGCACTTAGTTCAAATGGGAGCCAGGGGTAAACTTCCCTCCCTGCTCCACTCTCCTACACTTCACCTGATAGGAATATAGTGAAAGTGAAAGTGTTACTGGTTAAGCTGTGTGTGACTCTTTGCAACTGTAGACTACCAGGCTGCTCTGTCCATGGGATTTCCCAGGCATAAGTACTAGAAGGAGTTACCATGTCCTTCTGGGGCTTTTCCTGATCCTCAAATTGAATCTCCATCTCACCCATTGCAGGAGGATGTTTTACAGTCTGAGCCACCAGGAAAGCTGATAAGAAAAAAGGTAGTCCATTACTAATATTTTTCAGTGGTGGTGATGATTTAGTTGCTAAGGCATGCCTGACTCTTGACGAGTCCATGGACTGTAGCCTGGCAGGCTCCTCTCTCCATGGGATTCTCCAGGCAAGAATACTGGAGTGGATTGCAGTTTCCTAATCCAGGGGATCTTCCCGACCCAAGGATCAAACCTGCATCTCCTGCATTCTGGGTAGATTCTTTACTGGCTGAGCTTTGAGGGAAGCCCTTTGTCAGTACATTTTATAAAATATTTATATATTTTAAAATAAGTCCTTTTAAAGGATTCAGTTAACTGTTTTCCTCAATCTCAGTTCTTTTTTTTTCCCCAGAAGCAGTTGATGTCCTTGGCATTGTATACACAAAAGAATCTCTCTGCTTTACGCTTACTGAAAATGTGTCCCATTAAATGTTTTATTTAGTATTTTTTCATTTAAGTCACACAGTCACATTTTGCCAGACACTTAATATTACATAGGGATCTAGGTTAGTGGCACTTGGAATGTGGTC
This sequence comes from Odocoileus virginianus, assembly GCF_023699985.2. NCBI lineage: Eukaryota > Metazoa > Chordata > Mammalia > Artiodactyla > Cervidae > Odocoileus > Odocoileus virginianus. The sequence goes on from NW_027224349.1 coordinate 795,039, forward strand.
CAGGAATCCCTGGGTATCTTGATAATATTTTTTTAGGGTGTCGTGAGAGAAAAACTTAGGTTTTTTCATAAAAATATTAATAACTTATTTAACTTCTTTACTCTCCTCCTATGACTGTAGTGTAGTAGTGTTTAATGGTGCTTTTCAGAGGCTAATATGATCTGTTGTGTTTCGAAACAAATGAGGAAGTGGATAGGGGAATACAGCAGCCTCTCTTAAGCTGCATAGATTTACAGGAAATCCAGTTTTTATGAAAATACTTTGGTACAAATGTTACGTTAGCATTAGTAAGTTATAGATTAGTTTTAAATGAAGTATTGTTTAAACTTTGCATTTAACAGAATATTGGTCATGTGGAACTTCTTTTTTAAAATGTATATATATTTATTGGCTATTTGTCCTGTTCAGTGAATTGCTCATTTAAATTCGTGACCCATTGTTTGTCTTCCTCCAGTTTTATTATGCACTGTGTAAGTTTTAAGGCAACAGAGTTTCATGTACTATGAAAAGATTATCACAGTAAGTTCATTGGATACCAGTCATCTCACAGATAATATAGTTAAATAAGTGGAAAAATTATGTTTTTACTTGTGATAATAACTGTTAGGATTTAGTCTGACAACTTTCATATGTAACATACAGCAGTTTTCAATTATGTTTATCATGCTGTATGTTACATCCTTAGTGCTTATTTATAAGTGGCAGTTTGTACTGCCTTTGTCCACTTGCCTCTCACCCAACCACTGCTTCTAGTAACCACAAATCTGATCTCTTTTTCTGTGAGTTTATTATAATTGACTTGCAACACTATGTTAGATCATTAATACACAGTCTATAATGTTTCAACTTAATCTCTACATTTCAGTGTTTTTATCACAGTAAGTCTTGTTAACAGTCTTTTGCCACACAAAGGTACTGCAGTTACTGACTGTTTCCCACACTGTATTATTCATGCTTATAATTCACTTATTTTGCCCCTGTAAATTATTACCTCTTAATCTCCCTCACCTGTTTGCTTCCTTTTTCCATCTTTCACCCATATAACTACCTCTTTCTTCTCTGTCACTGTTCTTTTTTTATGTTTGTTAATTTGTTTTTTTAGAGCCCACATATAAGGGAAATCACACAGTATTTGTGATGTTTTACTAATTCTGGTATCCTCTGTTTTACACATAGTCCCAAATGGAAGTAGTTAAATCTGTTCTTTTATATGGCTGATGTGCTCTATCTTAATCCATGCATCATTTTAATCCATTCATCTGATGGTACTCTTAGATTCCTTTTGTATTTGGCTGATTTAAATACTCCTGCAGTGAGCGACTTCACTTTCATGCATTGGAGGAGGAAATGGCAACCCGCTCCAGTGTTCTTGCCTGGAGAATCTCAGGGATGGGGGAGCCTGGTGGGCTGCCGTTTATGGGGTCACACAGAGTCGGACACGACTGAAGTGACTTAGCAGCAGCAGCAGCAGTGAGCATAGGGATATATGTATCTCCTCTAATCAGTGTTTTATTTTAATAAATATTTCGGAGTGGAATTGCTGGGTCTTACGCAGATCTATTTTTCATTTTTTGAGGAATTTTCATTCTTTTCTTCATGGTAGCTGTACTAGTTTATATTCCCACCAACAGTGCAAAAGTGTTCACTTTTCTCCACAGCCTTGCCAACACTTACTTGTTGTCATTTGGGTATTAGCCATTCTGATGGATGTGCTATTTGATTTGATTTGATTTGATTTGGTTTGGTTTCCTTTCCTCTAATAATTAGTGATGTTGAACATCTTTTCATGTGTCTGTTGACTGTATGTGTTCTTTGGAAAAATGTCTTTTCAGATTTTCTGCCCATTTTTTGATTGAGTAGTTTGTGGGTTGGTTTTTTCCCTCTTCTCTTTGGTATGTGACTTTTTTTTTTTTTTCCATCTATTTTTATTAGTTGGAGGCTAATTACTTTACAACATTGCAGTGGTTTTTGTCATACATTGAAATGAATTAGCCATGGATTTACATGTATTCCCCATCCTGGTCCCCCACTCCCACCTCCCTCTCCACCCCATCCCTCTGGGTCTTCCCAGTGCACCAGGCCTGAGCACTTGTCTCATGCATCCAACCTGGGCTGGTGATCTGTTTCACCCTAGAAATACATGTTTCAATGCTGTTCTCTTGAAACATCCCACCCTCGCCTTCTCCCACAGAGTCCACAAGTCTGTTCCATACATCTTTTTTTTTTTCTTTTTCTTTTTTTGCATTTTAGACATTAACTCCTTATCAGGTGTATCCTTTGCAAATGTCTTCTTCCATTCAGCTACGGACCTTTTCATTTTGTTGATAATTTTTCTTTGCTGTGCAACAGACAGCTTAATAGTGTAATGTCATTCTAGATTTGTTTCTTTTTACTTCCCTTATGAGAGAAATATGTATATGAAATACTAATAGTGGTGCCAAAGTGCTTAATCCCTGTGCTTTCTTCTAGAATCTTTATGGTTTCAGATCTTACCTTTAAATCTTTAGAAGTACCAAGGTTTTTTTTGTGCATGATGTGAGACAGTAGTCCAGTTTGATTGCTCTGGATGTAGTTGTGCAGTTTTCTCAACAGTTTTTATGAGAATGGTCTCTTTTCCCAATTGTATTATTCTTGCAGTTATAGATGAGTCATATAAACATAGGAAATTTTCTTGTATGTAACGTTGTATTTAATTTGCTTGTTTATATTTACTTATTTGGCTGTGCCAGGACTTAGTTGCACCACCTGGTATCTTTTGTTGTGGCATGTGAACTCTTGGTTGCAGCGTGTGGGATCTAGTTCCTTGACCGGGGATTGAATATGTGTTCTCTGTATTGGGAGCGTGGAGTCTCAACCACTGGACAGTGAGGGAAGCCCCATGATTTTTGATACTATGTCTTTAACTATTACCATTTTGAGTGTTTTCCTCTTTAGGTTTATTCTTTATGGGATTCTCTGCATCTTTGACTTGGGTGGCTGTTTCGTTTCCCACATTAGGAAAGTTATTAGCTCTTCAAATATGTTCTCTGTTCTTTCTCAGTCTCTTAGACTCCATGTAATGTGAATATCAATACACTTGAAGTTATCCAACATGAGTTATTCTTGTTTTCATTCCTTTTTCTTTTTTCAGTTCAGCATCAGTGATTTGAGCTAGTTTCTTCCAGCTCTCTAATTTCTCTGTATCATTTAATCTCGTTGTATTATTGTTTGGTCATTGTTTATATTTCCTGTCTGTTAAAAACTTGTGACTTCTCACTTTGTGCATCTGTTTTTCTCCTAAGTTGTTTGATCATCTTTGTGATCATTTCCTTGAGTCTTTATCAAGTAGATTGCCTGTCTCCAATTTATTTAGGTCCCCTTGAGGTTTTACTTCAACACATGTGGTAATTTGGTTATGTTTCCTGACTTTGGATAAGTGGACTTTTTTAGGAGATATCCTATGTGTCCCAGCAGACCTGACTCCTCTCTGTTTACCAGGCTATATGCTGTAGGCATGCTTCCATTGTGGGCTATATGAGTCCTTTTGTTATGCCAGGGTGACCGCTATGGGTCATCTGGAAGGAATGCTTGCCTTTGGTGTGGTTGCTTGCCAGGCTCTGCCTTATACAGAAACAGCTTGGTACTCAGAGATGTGTCTGTCTTAATAGGGACATTTGGCTCTGGAGTATTAGCAGGTCTTGGGGTTGGTGCTGGTCCAGTAGTGGGCAGAACTGAGTCCCTGGTCTCTGGTAGTAGAGCTTTAGGTATCCTAGAATTGGTGACGGCAGGCCCTGGTCTGGATGGCTGGCTGTGAAGTCCCTTGCGGTTCCCAGTCTGGGGTTTCATGGTAAGTGCCGATGCTCTTGTATTTGTGGTCAGTTCCCGGGACAGCTGTAGGGTCAAGAACTTTATGGTAGCTGGTCTCCTGATTGTGGGGCTGTGTCCCCTCCTGGCTAGTTCCTTAGCATGGAACTTCCAAGAACTGGTGCTGCCAGACTGGTGGACAGGCCAGGTCCTGGTTCTAATAAGCTAGAAGGAGGACTTCAGAAAGATGCTTCTTGCCAGCACCACTACTGCATGGTAGAACAAAGCTCCCCAAAATGGGTTCCTCCAGTGACTGTGTTTCCAGATTGAGCTCCTGTTTGCCTCCTCCTGCTTCTCTGGGGGAGTGTCTCAAGAGCAGGTATCAGCAGGCTGTTCTGACCTAGGTGTCTTTCAAACTACTGCTTCTGTTTGTGCCTTTTAAGAAGGGAGTCTATTTCCTATAGGGAGTCTATTTCCTATAGCTCTCTGGGTCTCGTTAAAGTAAGGCCCACTGGCTTTCAAAGCCAAGTATCCTGGGTACTTGTACTGCCAGCACAAGAGTCACTGGCTGTGGAGCCTTATGTGGTGCTTCAATTCTTTTTTCCTTGGTTCTACAGTTGTGATTATCCTACCACTTCTGGATCACCTACTTAGGGATATGTGTAGGTGCTAACGGTTCTGTATATCCACCCCTTCTCTCTTGTCTTTTCATAGTTCTTACTTTATATCTTTAGCTGTGGAATCTAATCTTTCAGTTTTTCTAATCAGTACTTATTCTGTAAATAGATAAAATTTTGGAGTGCCCATGAGAGGAGCTGAGCTGAGGTTCTTCCTACTCCTCCATCTTGGCTGCCTTCCATTGACACATTTTTCTTACTGATTTTAAAGTTTTAATTTTAAGTTTGTGTAAAAGTGAGTTGCTGATTACTTATACTGCAGATAACCTTTCATTTTGTGTGTTTTCTTTTAGCTTTGTTTCTACCATATTTTGAGTGGAAGTTAATGTGAGATAATTTTAAAGAAACCTTGGATGACTTATATTTTTCTCTTTTCAATAAATTTCCTGCCTGCCACAGCTCTTTAAAGTTTCCTTTTAAAAAAGTTAAAAAAAAAAGTATGTATAGATTATTAGCATATCTAGAATTTTTAAAATATATTTTTGATGTTAGATTCTGACACTATTTTTTAATGTAGTAACCTTTCTGCCCCTGATTTGTAATTCAGTTCAAGTATATTTAAAGTTCCTCTAGTTTGGTGCCATTTATCTCTTCATGTCTGTAAACAAAGTTTTTAAAACTAATTATGTAATAAAATCTTAGTATACTCTTCTTCAGAATTGATTCAGTTGTCTGTCTTCTTTAGCTTTTTCAGTTGAAAAAATTACTAGTTTTTTGTATTTGCCGCAAACTTATAGTGTATATGAGCACATGTATGCCTTTAATGAAAATGGTTTGTCTGTTTCCATCAGTTCAGTTCAGTCCCTCAGTCATGTCTGACTCTTTGTGACCCAGTGGACTGCAGAACGCCAAGCTTCCCAGTCCATCACCAACTCTTGGAGCTTGCTTAAACTAATGTTCATCTAGCTGGTGATGCCATCCAACCGTCTCATCCTCTGTCCTTCCCTTCTGCCTTCAGTCTTTCCCAGCATCAGTGTCTTTTCTAGTGAGTCAGTTCTTTTCATCAAGTGGCCAAAGTATTGGAGTTTCAGCTTCAGCATCAGTCCTTCCAATGAATATTCAGGACAGATTTCCCCGATGCTGGGGAAGCTCCTCTGGAGAAGGGAATGGCAAGCCAGTGCAGTATTTGTGCCTGTGGAATTCCATGGACAGAGGAACCCGTCGGGCTACAGTCTTTGGGGTTGCAAAGAGTCAGACTTTACTGAGCAACTAGCACACACATGCCATAATAATACATATGTTCCCTTTCTCTTCAGCTCCCTCCTCTTTTCCATCCCATCCCTCTAGGTCATCACAGAGCACCAAGTTGAGCTCCCTGTGTTATACAGCAGGTTCACACTAGCTATCTGTTTTACACGTGGTATTGTGTACATGTCAATGCTCCTCTTTCAATCCATCCCAACCCCTGTTTTGTCCATGCTCTACACCTGCATCTCCATTCCTTCCTTGCAGATAGATTCATCAGTTCCATTTCCTATATTCCATACATATGCATTAATGTATGATATTTGTTTTTCTCTTTCTGACTTACCTTGCTGGGTGTAACAGGCTCTAGGTTCATCCATCTCACTAAAACTGACTGAAATTCATTCTTCATGGATAAGTAGTATTCCATTGTGTATATGTAGCATATCTTTTTCCATTCATCTGTCAGTGGACATCTGGATTGCTTCCAAGTCCTAACTATTGTCGATAGTGCTTCAATAAACATTGGGGTACATGTATCTTTTAGATGTGGTTTTCTCAGGATATATTCCTGGTAGTGGGATTGCTGGGTCATGTGGTAAATTTATTCCTACTCTTTAAAGGAATCTTTGTACTGTTCTCCCTAGTGGTGTTAACATTTACATTTCCACCAACAGTACAGGAGGGTTCCCTTTTTTTCATATTTTATCCAGCATTTACTGTTGTAGATTTTTTTATTTTGGCCATTCTGACTGGTGTGAGATGATGGCTTGGTGTAATGTTGATTTGCGTTTCTCTAATCATGAGTGATGAGTATTTTTTCTTGTGTTTATTAGTCCTCTGTAGGTCTTTTTTTTTTTTTTTTTTTTTTTAAGAAATGTCTGTTTAGGTCTCTGCTCTCCATTTTTTTTTTTTTTTATATTGTTTTGTTTGTTTTTTCTGGTACTGATCTATATGGGGAGCTTTATGTATTTTGGAGATTAATCCTTTGTTAGTTGCTTCATTTGCAATTATTTTCTTCCATTTTAGGGTTCTTTTTTAATCTTTATTGTTTCCTTTGCTGCAGAAATGCTTTTAATTAGGTCTCATTTGTTTATTTTGTTTTTACTTCTGTTACTCTAGGAGCTGGTTCGAAGAAGATCTTGCTGTGATTTATGTCAAAGAATGTACTGCCTATGTTTTCCTCTAAAAGCTTTATAGTTTCTAGCCTTACATTTAGGTCTTTAAATCCATTTTGAGGTTATTTTAGTATACAGTGTTAGGGAGATTCCCCTGGAGAAGGAAATGGCAACCCACTTCAGTGCTCTTGCCTGGGAAATCTGATGGACAGAGGAGCCTGGCAGGCTATATAGCCTATAAGGTCACAAAGAGTCGGACATGACTGAGCGACTTTAACACTAACTAAATGGTATTTGGAAGAGTTCTAGTTTCATTATTTTACATGTAGTCTGTCCAGTTTTCCCAGCACCACTTATTGAAGTTGCTGTCTTTTCTCCTTTATATATTCTTAACTCCTTTGTCAAAGATAAGGTATGTGGATTTCTCTCTGGACTTTCTGTCTAGTTCCATCCATCTGTATTTCTGTCTTTGTGCCAGTACAATATTGTCTTGGTAATTGTAGTTTTGTAGTATAGTCTGATTTCAGGAAGGTTGATTCCCCCAGTTCCCTTCTTTCTCAAGATTGCATTGCTGTTAGGGGTCTTTTGTGTTTCCATGCAAATTGTGAAATTATTTGTTCTAGTTCTGTGAAAAATGCCATTGGTAGTTTGATAGGGATTATATTGAGTCCATAGGTTGCTTTGGGTAGTGCAGTCATTTTCACAATATTGGTGCTTCCAAACCAGGCGTATCATATATCTCTTCATGTGTTTGTGTCATCTTTGATTTCTTTCATCAGTATCTTATAGTTTTCTGCATACAAGTCTTTTGTGTCTTTAGGTAATTCCTAGGTATTGTATTTTTTCTGTTTCAGTAGTAAATGAGATTTATTCCTTAATTTCTCTTTCTGAATTTTATTGATAGTGTTAGGAGTGCAAAGGATTTTTGTGTGTGAATTTTATACCCCATGACTTTACTGTATTCACTGATTAGCTCTAGTAATTTTCTGATAGAAGCTGGCCTTGTAGAATGAGTTTAGAAGTGTTCCTTCCTTCACAGTTTTCTCGAAGGGTTTGAGCAGGATGGGTGTTGGCTCTTTTCTAAAAATTTCATCAAGTTCTCCTCTGAATCCTTTTGGCCCTGCCTCCTTATGGGTGGGAAGGAGGGGCTGGATTTTTTATCAGTTTTGATGTCAGTGCTTGTGATTGGGTGGTTCATAATTTCTGCTGCTTCTGGGCTAAGACTTTTTCTAAGAATTTGTCTGTGTCTTTCAGTTTGTCCTTTTTATTGGCATAAAGTTGTTGATAGTAGTCTTTTATGATGCTTTGTATTTCTACATTGTCTATTGTAATTTTTCATTTTGATTTTAGTCTTTACTATTTTTTTGTTTATGAGTGTGGCTAATGGTTTGTCAATTTGGTTTATCATCTCAGAGTGCCAGGTTTTAGTTTGATTGATCTTTGCTGTTAGCGCCTGCCTTTATTTTTTATTATTTCTGCTCTGAATTTTATGGCCTTTTACTAACTTTGGTTTTTTAAAATTCTTTTTCTAGTTGCTTTAGGGGTAAGGTTGAGTTGTTTGATGTTTTTCTTATTTTTTGAGATGGGCTTAAATTGCTGTAAACTTTTCTCTCAGCACTGCTTTTGCTGCGTCCTATAGGTTCTTTTCAGTAGTCATGTATTAATGTGACAGTTGGACTGTAAAATACAAAGAAAGCTGAGGACTGAAGAATTGATGCTTTTGAATTATAGTGTTGCAGAAGACTCTTGAGAGTCCCTTGGACTGGAAGGAGATCAAACTAGTCAATCCTAAAGAAAGTCAGTTTTGAATATTCATTGGATGGATTGATGCTGAAGCTGAAACTCCAGTACTTTGGCCACCTGATGTGAAGACTAACTCATTAGAAAAGACCCTGATGCTGGGAAAGATTGAAGGCAGGAGGAGAAGGGAATGACAGAGGATGAGGTGGTTGGATGGCATCACGGACTCGATGGACATGAGTTTGAGAAGCGCTGGAAGTTGGTTATGTTCAAGGAAGCCTGGCAGTTCTTGAGGTTGCAAAAAGTTGGACGTCACTGAGCAACTGAACTGATAGGTTTTGAGTTGTTATGTTTTCATTGTCATTTATTTCTGGGTATTTTCTTTTTTTAAATTTCCTCAGTGACATCTTACTTATTCATAGGCCTGTCGTTTGGCCTACATTAGTTTCTGTTTTATACACTTTCTTCCCATATTTGATATCTAATCTTACAAGCTTTGTGGTCAGAAAAAGGTGCTTGATGTGGTATCAATTTTTTTTGTATTTACCAAGGCTTGACTTGTGACCCAGGACGTGGTCTGTTACTGGAGAATGTTCTGTGTATACTTGAGAAAAAAGTTAAATCTACTTTTTTGGGGATGAAGTGTCCTACAAATATTAATTAGGTCCATCTGGTCCAATATGTCATGTAAAGCTTGTGTTTTCTTACTAGTTTTCTGTCTGGATGATCTGTACATTGGTGTGAGTGAGATATAAATGTTAGTCTTTCAGTTGTGTCCAAGTGTCTGTGACCCGTGGACTGGAGCCCATCAGGCTACTCTTGTCTATGGAATTCTCCAGACAAGAATACTGGAGTGGATAGCCATGTCCTCCTCCAGGAGATGTTCCCAACCCAGGGATCAAACCCAGGTCTTCTGCATTGCAGATGGATTCTGTCCTTTCTGAGGCACCATTTATATATTGAGATGCTCCTCTGTTGGGTGCATATGTAGTTATAATTGCTGTATCTTCTTCTTGCATTGATCCCTTGATCATTATGTATGTCCTTCCTTGTTTCTTGTAACAGTTTTTTTTTTTTTTTTTTTACAGCTTATTTTATCTGATATGACTACATTACTCCTGCTTTCTTTTGATTTCTGTTGCCTGAAATATCTTTTTTCAGGCCCTCACATTCAGTGGGTCTCTTCCAGAAACTGTAAAACTCTTAGAAGTAAACATAGGCAGAAAACTCAGTGACATAAATCAAAGCAAGATCCTCCATGATTCACCTCCCAGAATAATGGAAATAAATAAGAGAGACCTAACTAAACATAAAACCTTTTGCACAGGAAAGGAAACTATAAGCAAGGTGAAAAGACAACCCTGAGAGTAGGAGAAAATAATGGCAAATGAAATAATTGCAAAGGATTAATTTCCAGAATATGCAAAAAGCTTATATAATTGAATAACAGAAAAACAACCCCATCAAAAAGTGGGGAAAAGACATAAACAGATTTTTCCAGACACATGAAAAGATGCTTTGTGTTGCTCATTCTTCGAGAAATCCAAGTCAAAACTGCAATGAGATACCACCTCACATGGGTCAGAATGGCTGTCATCAACAAGCCTGCAAAAAATGCTGGATAGGATGTGGAGAAAAGGGGATGCTCTTGCACTGTTGTTGGGATTGTAAATTGGTTCAGCCACTATGAATGTCTGTATGGGGATTCCTTAAGAAACTAGGATTAAAGCCACCATGTGACGTAAGAGTCCCACTCGTAGGCATATACCTTGAGGAAACCAAAATTGAAAAAGACACACGTACCCCAGTGTTTATTGCAGCACTATTTACAATAGCTAGAACATGGAAAGCAACCTAGATGTCCATTGACAGATGAATCGATAAAGAAACTGTGGTGCATACATGCAATGGAATGTAACTCAGTCATAAAAGTGAATGCATTTGAGTCAGTTCTAATGAGGTGGATGAACCTTTTCTACCAAGTGAAGTAAGTCAGGAAAAGTGAATTTAATACTGTATACTGACGCATATATATGGAGTCTAGAGAGATGGTACCAATGTACCAATAAGTATATCTGCAGGGCAGCAGTGGAGACACAGACATAGAGAACAGTCTTATGGACATTCAGGCAGGGGGTGGAGAGAGAGATGTATGGAGAGAAATGTGGAAACTTAAGAATACCATGTGTAAAATAGATAGCCAGTGGGAATTTGCTGTGTGATTTAGGGAACTCAAACAGGCTCTGTGGCAATCTAGAAAGGTGGGATGGGGACAGACATTCAAGAGGGAAGTGATATATGCTATATGGCTGGTTCATCTTGAGGTTTGACAGAAAACACAAAATTCTGTTAAGCAATTATCCTTCAATTAAAAAATAAATAATTTTTTAAAAGATGAAGTGGGTCTCTTGTGGACAGCATGTGTAGGGGTCTTGTCTTTGTATTTGTTCAGCCGGTCTGTGTCTTTGATTAGAGTAGCTAGTCTTATCTGTATGATCCTATTACGGTTTACTTTATTTGTTTGAGTTTGTCTTTGTAGATCTTCTCTCTTGTATTTCCTACCTAGGGAAAGTTCCTTCAGCATTTATTTTAAAGTTGGTTTGTTGGTCTTGATTTCTCTTTAACTTCTGCTTGTCTATAAAGATTTTGGTTTCTCCTTCAAATCTGAATGAAATCTTTGCTAGATAGAGTAATCTTTTTTTTTTTTTAATTCCTTTTCATCATTTTAAAGTATATCCTGCCAGTCCCTTCTGGCTTGCAGAGTTTCTGTTGAATAGTCAGCTGTTCACTTTATAGGACTCCCTTACATGGCATATTTTTTTTTCCCCCACTGGTACTTTTAATATTTGTTCTTTGTGTTTACTTATCATTAGTTTGATTAATACATCTCTTGATGTGTTTTCTCCTTGGGTTTATCCTTTATGGAACTCTCTGCACTTGGTGGACTTAGATGGCTAGTTCCTCTCCCACATTAGGTAAGTTTTTGAGTATAGTCCCCTCAAATACTTTCTCATAGTCTTTCTCTTCTTCTGGGACCCCTGTAACTTGAATATTGGTGCATTTAATGATGTCACCGAGGTCTCTGAGACTTTCTTGTTATTTCATTCTTTTTTCTTTCTTTGGATTCTGCTTCCGTTATTTTCACCATTCTGTCTTCCAGTTCACTTACAGTTCTCTTGCCTCAGGTATTCTGCTCTTGGCAGACTTTAGTCTTTATCTGTGTCTCCATGTTATTTCCCAAACTCCAGATCATCTTTACCACCATTACACTGAATTCTTTTTCAGGTAGACTGCCTGTTTCATCTTCATTTATTTGGTCTTGTGGGTGTTTCTCATGTTGCTTCATCTGCTGCGTGTTTCTTTGTCTTTTCATTTTGTTCGGTTTGCTGTGTTTGGGGTTGCCTTTCTGCAGGCTGGGTGGTCATAGTTCTAATTGTAGAATCTGCCCCCATGGGTGTGGTTGGACCAGTGCTTTGTGACCAATCCCTTCCTGGTTGGAGGGAGTTGTGCCTATGTTCTGATGAATGGAGCTGGATCTTGTCTCTTTGGATAAGGGGCAGTGCCTTGTCCATAACTGTGTTTTGGAGTGTTGTGGGCTTGGTTTGTTTTAGCCATCCCGTCTGCAAATGGACAGTGTTGTCTTCCTGTTTTGCCAAAGTACACATGTGGGATGTCTCTCACTGGAGTTTGCTGGCCTTTGGTTGGGACTTGGTGATAGTATTGAGAGGTTCTCATCAGCTAATGTTCCATGGGATTGGGAGTTTTCTGGTGGTTCATGATCTTGTACTTGGGTCTCCCATCTTAATTACTCAGGCCAGACTCCAAAGCAATATAGGACGGAAAAGAAAAAGAAATGGCGGAAAAGAAAAAAAAAAACACAACTCACTTAAACAAAACAACAGTGGACTGATTGAACACCAAGACAAATAGTGAAAGCACGCTTAACCCAAAACACCAAAGAAACACATAAAGAGAAAAGAGAGAGAAAAAAAAGAATAAGCACAGGAACTGAAAAAGAAGAGACCAATCAGGCCAATAAACTCATATGTGAAAATATATGCTAAAAAGTACATGAACAAAAATACAAGATCAAAAAGTTGCCAAAAAATGCAATATACTCAAAGAGTATTGTAAACATAGAGCAAAAAACCAGTAGTAGCACCTTGCTCCAGCACTTTCCTGGAAACTTCCATGGACAGAAGAGCCAGGCAGGCTGCAGTCCATGGCGTTGCATCAGGTCAGCTTAGTGACTGAACAACCTGAACTATAGAATACTGTAAAAAAGGACAAAATAAAAATAAAATGAATTTTTAAAAATAGCTTCTTTAAAAGGAAATAATGATTTATAGTGACAAAATTATAAAAATAAAGAAAAACAACATTAGAACCATATGGAAAAGAAAAATATATAGACAGTGTTAGTAAGAACAGTGTCCTTGTATTTCATCTTTGACCTCTGCACACAGTGTGCTCCTGCCAATTTGCCTACTCAGAAAGTCCTCCAGTGTATCTAGGAAGGTCTCTGCACCTGTTGTGTGCAGTGCAGTGTCAGTTCAGACTCAGATCTTGCCTTCCTCCAGCTTTTACTTGCTCCCAAATCCACAATTACCTGTAAAGTCCACAGTCTCAGGCTACTTGCGGTGATTTAACTCCCCACATCTGCTGCTGCAGGATTGAATTCCCTTCCTCTTCTTTGTTCACACAGCCAGCCCCTGGTTCTCTGCTTGATTTGCAGCATGCCTGTGCTTGGACTGCCCTCCAGTATCTGTTCCTCACTCAGACTTAAGAGGGTGAAAGCAGCAACATATTAGAGCTCAGGTGCTCAACTGGACTGGGGACAGCGAGGGGGACAGCAGATACAGTTGTGTGTGTAGTGTCTGCTGTGGCCAGGAACTGCAGGAAGTCAGCATGGTCTGAGACAGGTGGCTGGCTTCCCAGGGGAGTTGCCTGCAGGTTGTGGGTCCCTCAGCAGAGCTGAGTTTCTCAGACTCTGAAGAAGGTATGGGGAGCAACTCTTGCTGGCTCACAGCTTGGTGACAGCTATGGCCACTGGGGTCAAGATTGCACTCCTCTTGTTCTCCGTCTCTGGCCCACACGTTGGCCCTGGCAGTTGTCAGGTGGCCGTGGAGGTGATCGGTCCTCTAGGATCATAGTCTGTAGTGCATATAGTCTTTCCTGTGTCCCTCATGCTGGATTTAGTGTATCTACCTTTGAGGTCACAGTCCACAGCTGAGGCTGTACTGCCGACAATACTCTGGAAGGTCAAGTCCTGCATTCCGCAAGCACATGGAGTTAGAACATTCTCATGGCAATGATCTTTGTCACTCTGGAGTGCCCAAGGTTTTCCCTGGATTCTATCAGCTGTGTCATTCTAGCCCCTCAGAATGTCCTCACAACAGCCAACCTCAGTCCTCTGCCTGGGGGGTCTGAAGCCTGAGCTTGAGTAGCCAGTCCAGGAGTGCAAGCCAGTTCTCTGCTGAGAAGTGTTACTCAGCAGTGATCTCTGTGGTTGGTTTTCTCCATTTTGCCTTCCAAGCACCTGTTGCTGCACTGCCCTCTGAGGTTTTGAAGCTGCCCCTGTCCCCACCCTTGAGTGTGCAGAAGCTTTTCATCCTTCAGGGCTCCCTCCCCCATGTGCAGGTCATGTCCTGAAATTATTTGTGTCTTCTTTTATCTTTCACCCTACCTCATTCTGAGGAGATTGGCTTGCCTTTCTGGAAGTCTGGGGTCTTCTGTCAGTGTTAAGAGGTGTTCTGGAGGAGTTGTTCGACATGAAGATGAATTTTTGATGTTTTTGTGGGGAGATTATCTATCTCTGCCATCTTGAAGGTTTCTCCATAGACTTTTTAAAGTCCTTTCATAAGATTTTGTTCATTATCATTATATATCTTTTCTTTTGCCATTAAGTACATACTGTGAGTCAACACTGTTCTTTGGTTGTGGTTTAAGTCACTCAGTCATATTCTACTCTGTGACTTTATGGACTGTAGTCCCCCAGGCTCTTATGTCCGTGGAATTCCCCAGGCAAGAATACTGGAGTGAGTTGTCATGCCCTCCTCCAGGGTATCTTTCCTACTCAAGGGTCAGATCTGTGTCTCTGGCATTGGCAGGCAAATTCTTTACTTTTTGAGCCACCAGGGAAGCCTTCCATTACTAGTACAATTTTTTTTTAAATCCATGCATTAACTCTCTGTGATAATATCTATCACCCCATTGTTTCTGGCCAAGCTGCACCTTGAAGGGTCCTTGTTCTCTGACCAAAGGTTTGAGCTTGGACCCCTGGCACTGAAAGTGCCGAGCCCTAACCACATAGCTCGGAGTTGTCAGTACATAATATTTTGTGTCCTAAATTTGATGAAAATCTTTGAAACTCGGGGGATTGAAATGCTTAATGTTAGTGGAATTAGATTTTAATTATATCATATATCATCTGGCTCCAGAGTCTAAATTTACACTGTTTAAACCTATACCATGCTATATGTTGTTTTTCATAGGTATCTTGCAAACCTTTGTTAACTGTATTGTGTTATATTGTTTTTTATAACAGTATATCCTTAGGGAATAGTTTTATAGTCTATAACTTTCACAGACTTAGGGAATGGCAGTTTTTAAATGTAATAACATCTGGTTATAATTTATAACACTTTGGATGAGCAAAAATTGATTGTGCAACCGTGTAGTATTATTTCATGCATGAATGCATTGCAGATTCTGAGGTGTCTTTCCCCCTTATAGGTCAACATCTCTGAAATAGAAATGTGTTTTACAGTTGATAGGGTTTTATAATCATTGCTGTTCAGAAAGCATACATAATATACTTTTATCACAATGCTCAGTATTCAGAAACTCTTCATTTTGTATCTCTTCATTCGAAAATAGCTATGTTGCTGCTACTTGTCAGACAGTACCACTGAAGGTAGAATAAATTGCTGTTGGAAGAGTTTAGAGAAGTTAAAAAGCAGTAAGCCTAGTTTCATTGTTTCATAGTTCAGTCATATGATGATGTAATGATAATACATTGTCTTTTTATGACAAAATTTAGAGTTTTGAATGGTAACTGCTTAACTTGAGCAAAAATGAAATGATGACTTTAGTCAAAAAATACAGTGCTAGCATTAAAGTTTATGACTTTATTGACATGAAAGGAAGCGCTACAAATGGTAATTAAGTGGTATTTCTTTATGAACATTGTTGTCAGGAGAACATTATTTTTAAACATGGATATTGAACAGCTTTGAGCAGAAATGGCAACCAGAGTAGGACCCTGAATGAGTTGTGAAAAAGTTTTAATATTCTTAATGAATTTCTTTAGGTTATTTATTTTTCACACACTGAACCCCAGTATGTATTATAAAATTTTAAGTGATGAAAAATTTAAATCCGTTTACTTAGGAGTAGTTTTTCTTAGTGGTGCATAGTCACAGTTCATCTAATATTTGAGAGTCTCTATAGAGTCTGAGACATCCAGTGTAGTACTAGATAATGGTCTTGTTGTAGGAAGGGGGGCCTCTCCAGTGCCGCAAGACTGGGCTTTGTCTAACATGTGAAACATGGCATAATGAAAAAGGAGGAGTCCTTCAGCTGCTGGGAGGAGACTGTCACTCCACTGCTGCAAAAGTGGCAGCAGTGAGGCATTTAGGAAGGATTCAAGTGTTGTAAGGTATTCTGGGATTTGTCCTTAAGGTAGAGAGTATTTTGTTTAGGTTCCCTCCATAGGGTTAGGTTTCCAGGGGTGGGGACCCCTACAAGGGAGTATCAAGGGTCAGAATTGCCTGTCTGATTTAGAAACCAGGATGAATGGGTGTGGGTTTTTGGTTGTCCAGAACATGATTTTTGAGACTGATTAATAGTATCCAAGGAGAACCTCATGTTCCGGGATAGGTATAGCATGTCAGCTGGAACTTCTTAGCTCCCAGACTTTGGGCTAAATCGTAATACCCTAGAGAAATTTCTAGATCCTGGTTTCTGACAGTGAAGGTTACCTGACACCGTGAGTTGTCCAGATTTCCCACTGACATCCCTGTTAGGGAGTCACTTTTTAGACAGACGGAAGGTCACTTGGGAATGCCAGCGAAGAGAGAAAATAAGGGCTCGGATCGGATTGCAGTTACTGTGGGAGTATATATAGACAGCTATTACTGATACCAAGGCAGGAGGTTTTTCTTACCTTTTGCCCAAAAGGCTATACCACAACCAATCAGGGTGCGCTGGGTGACAGCATGTAAGTGGGCTGGAAGGGTGGGCTGTTGATACCCTGGGATAGGTTAGATATATCCCCAACTTCGGCAGCTAATGCAGATCCAGCAAGGTTGGTTAGGTTGAATTCAGAAGCAACAAGGAACATCATAGGATGCATTTTATTTATCTGAGGGAGAATTGATGGGGTTCCACCTTACCAAGAGTCTGAGGTCTTCAGTACGTTCACAGGAATAGTTGTCTCCTGATTTTGGAGTCTCAGTCCCCGTCTCCCCCTCCTGTAGGCCATAGGGTTTTGTTCTAGAATTGTGGACCCAGGCAGGTAGACCCTTCACTTTTACAGCAGTTGAGGTTACTAGGACAACCTGATATGGCCCTGTCCATTTCTCAGACAGCTGGCTTTGGACTCCCTTTTTCTTGCCAGGTCTTTACTAATACTTGGTCCTCCAGCCCTACTTCGGGATTTTTCAAGTTCTCCTGTGTTCTCCATGTTGCCAAAGTTCTTGTTGAAATGTTGCTAGGTCAGTTACATGTTTTAGGAGTGTATTCATGTCCTCATCAAAAAATAAATCAGAAGTTAAGAATGGGCATCCTTATGTCATTTCATAGGGGCTTAATAATAGTAGCTATTTGGGGGCTGCCTGTATCCTCATGAGGGCTATGGGTAGCATATAGATCTATTTATTTTGTGTTTCTTGTCATAGTTTGGCCAGAGCCCTTTTAAGGGTCTGGTTGGTTCTCTCCACCTTCCCTGAGGCTTGAGGGTGCCAGAATGAATGGACACCATGTTTGATTCTTAAGGATGTGGCCACGTTCTGGGATATTATGGCTGTAAATCGGGACCTGTTGCTTTGAAGTAATTGGGGCAGCCCAAACCTAGCCACTGTCTCCTTTAGCAGAGCTTTAGAGACTTCTGTAGCTCTGTCTTTGTAAGGAATGCTTCAGTCCATCCTATGAATGTGTCAACAAGGACTAGCAAATAAGAGAACCCTTGGGTCTTTGGCATAGCTATAAAATTCACCTGCCAATCCTCTTGTGGGTGTGACCCCCGATGTTGTACAGGTTTAATTAGAGGAGGTGGCAAGGGTCTGGTTTTTGGATTATTTCTTAGACAGGTATCACAATTCTGTGTGACCTGTTGAACAACCTTCGCCAACTGGGGGTGGTAGAGAATGGAGTTGAGTAAGGTTTCCAGATTATCTCTTCCAGAATGGGTACTTTTATGTAAAGAGTTAGTTTTCCAAACCTGAGAGTCAGGGAGTATTATTTGGTCCTGATCAGTCTGGAACCACCCATGTCTCCCAGCCCTCTTTGGCATATCAGGAATGTTCCTCTTGGATGTAACTTGAAGTCAGGGTTTCCTTGGGGCAAAAGGGGACAGATAGCAGTAACAGGGTTAGCTTCCCGAGAGGCTTGTTTTGCCTCTTGATCAGCTTTCCTGTTTACCTGGGCCTCCTTTTCTTGTCCCTTTTGGTGATCTTTGCAGTGGATGACAGCTAATTTAGCAGGAAGTTTGACCACCTCCAGGAGCCTGAGAATGAGCTCTTTGTGTTTAATAGGAGAGCTTCAAGCACTGAGCATCCTCTTTCCTTCCAAATTGCTGCATGGGCATGCAGAATGAGGAAAGCATATTTAGAATCTGTATATACATGAATCCTCTTTCCTTCCCCTAATTCCAAGTCTCTTGGTCAGGGCAAAAAGTTAATCTTTCTGGACTGAGTGCCTGGGAGAAGAGACCCACTTCCCCTAATTTCTTCTAAGCTCACTACAGCATATCCTGCTTTCCTCTCTCCTTTTTCTGCAAAACTACTGACATCTGTGTACCTTTTTTCCTTTGGGTCAGATAAGGGTATTTCCTGATAGGTCAGGGCAGGAAGGCTATAACTCACCTATGATTTGCATCGTTGGTGATTAAAGGGGAAGTATGGGAATCTGGCTTTAAGGTGGTTGTATTTAAAGTCTGATACTCCCTTAATTTTATTTCTGGCATGTCACGGATTAAGGTTTGTTATTGGGTGATCCTTCCCCCGTTATCCATCTATCCCTTTTAGTTTCCAAGACTGCTTGCACCTGGTAAGGCATATACACTGTGGTGGGCTGACCCAGGGTCAGCTTAGATGCCTCTTTAACCATAAGAGTGGTGGCCGCTACTGCCCAGAGGCAAGTGGGCCACCCTCTGGCCACCTCATCTAGTTGTTTTGAGAGGTAAGTCACGGGTTGTAATACACACCCCATCATTTGCCCTAACATCCCAAGAGCAGTTCCTGTCCTTTCAGAGACATACAGCCTGAAAGGCTTTTCCAGGTTCAGGAGGCCTAAAGCTGGGCTGTAGTGATAGACTCTTTCAGGGCATTAAAGGCAACCTTTCAGGTCTCATCCCAGTCAAGTGGCTCCTCCTCTTTCCCTCTTAACTTCTCATATAGGGGTCAGGCCAGATTCAGGGATCCAGACCTGGCAAGACCCAATCATTCCTAAAAATCCCCTAAGATGTTTTCTCATTTGGAGGTACGGGGTATTTAAGGTGAGGGATTCCTCTGAAGGTCGAACATTCTTTTCCCTTCTGTAATTATAAATCCAAGGTATCCTAATGTGGGTTAAATTAATCTGAGCTTATTTGGGAGATACAGGATAACCCTTTTTCATAGAGGAAATTTAAAGTTTTAATAGTATCCATTTGAGAGCTGGTAAAATCTGGGCTAGCTATGAGAAAGTCATCCATAAAGTATATTAGATTACTGTTCATAAGGTTAATTCCCTTAGTTCTGTCCCCAAGTAAGTCCTGAAAACATGAGGGCTGTCCTAAACCGCTGTGGTAGTCAGGTCCAGCAAAGTTGTATGGTTTCCTTTATTCTCAGGTCCTGCCACTCAAAGGCAAAGAGCTTTTGGCATTCAGGATGGAGAGGAATGCAAAAGAAAGCATCCTTAAGATCCAAGACTGAGAAGTACTTAGCATTTCCTGGGACTTGGGATAGGAGTGTATACGGGTTCAGGACTGTGGGGTGGATGGGGACCACAGCTTCATTAATAGCTCTTAGATCCTGGACAAACTGTAAAGATCCATCAGGTTTCTTAACAGGCAAGATTGGGGTGTTGTAGGGAGACTCACAGGTGATTAGAATTCCAGTAGCCTGTTATTTGTTTGCTAATGGTCTAAGACCCTTGAGAACTTCTGGTTTTAAGGGATAATTGTCTTTTCCAGGGTTAGGGAGCATTTGGCCTCAGAAAACTCTTCACTGGTGGAACATTTATGGCTAGCCATGGCTGGAAACATCCCGCATCTGAGGATTAACATCATCTAAGAAAGTGATAGACTCCTTTTCTACATCTGACTGCAAATATTCAGACACCAGGCAAAGGAAATTACCAGTTTCTAGCTTTCCCCAAGTCACTCTGGTCTGGAAGTGGCAGAGAGGTTCTCTCCCTAGTAGGGGAGCAGGCAGGCAGGGATGTGTAAGAAGGGATGGGTCCCCTACCAGTTGCCCACCTTACAGTGGAGGAGCTTAGTAAAATTTCGGCTTTGGGGTTTTCCATCTACCCCATCACCATTTTAGTCAGGGAGTCTAAAGATCCTAAGCAGAAAGGAAGAAAACAGAAGGCAGCCCCTGTGTCCAAAATAAAGTTCACATCCTTACCTTCTGTCTCTAGAGTCACCCAAGGGTAAAGAGGAATGATCTGGATCTCGCCATCCTCGGGGGTTTCTCGAGTCCCTGGCTATCCTCAGTCTTGGTCACCCAGGACTGACACAGAGGGAGCAAGTGGAGGTGTCTCTTAATGCCTTCCCTTAGGGTGATGTGGACACTGCCCTTGCCAATGCCCACCCTCTCTGCTGAAGGCACAGTGGGTGCATCTCAACCATGGTGGATTTCTACGATCCTTTTTACTTCCTTGCTCTCCTTGTGACTCTCTCAGTGGCAGGATTAATAAGGGCCAGGATTTTAACCTGTTGTCAGGTCAAGTCTTGGGTTTGCCTCACTATTCTTCTGTCCTTCTGGGCTTCCTTTTGCTCCCATTTGGCTTCCTATCCTGGTCCCTATTAAAAAGCACCCTATTTGCATCCACCGCCACATCAGAGATTGGGTTCTCTGATTCTTTTCCTAGTTTTTACAATTTTCTCTTTATGTCTGGGGCTGCCTGGGTTATGAAGAAATGGGCCAACAGGACTCTTCCTTCCATACTTCTCAGATCTGCCTGGGTAAAGTTTTTACAGGCCTCTTTGAGTCTTCCTCAAAAGCTGAATTTTCATTCTTTCCCTGTGTAACCTCTTTTACCTTATTATAATTAATGACTTCTTGGACACCTGGGATCATTGTAGGCAAGTCATAAGGTGTCTTAGGCGTTCCTTTCCTGCCCTTATATTAGGATCCCACTCTGACTCAGGGGATTGCCTCTTCTGCAGGGGTCAGACTGACATCCACCTGCTGTCTTTCATCAACCACTTTTCTAGCCTGATCTAGGATTTTTAGTTTTTTTGCTCATCATTACAACACTGGGTGAAGATGACCGTGATGTCCCTCCCAGTGGGCCAAATGTGACCCAGTGGGGTGTCTGAAGAGAATCTAGCCTTATTTCCCATTTCAACAGTAGTATAGTTTATAACTCATTCCCAGGGCATCAGTCCTGGGGTGGATTCCCCTATATCTGACTCTCGAGAGATCGTAAGCTTTCTCCTGGACCCAAATTGCCTGGTTGTATATGCGCCCAAGGAAATGTTTGATTGTTGTAGGTTAGGCTTTCTGCTGCCATGGGCAAGAGTGAATTCCAGTGTGCAGCGGCCTACCCAGCCAAGTGGTAACCAAGGCCAAAGGTTAGGCCCACAAAGCCATTGGGTTCCATTGGGTGCCACCCAGTGGATTCCAGGGTTATATTTCCAATCAGAGCCTGGCCAATGGATGGACTGGTTGGGGTGGTATGTGACCTCGAATGTTCATTTACATTGTTCAGGGGATAGGTACCCCATATATTTTAGTTCTTTTGGGTCTAATGGAGGTCACCAAACCCTACCCTTTGTTCTTTTTGTTCCCAGCATATAATGGTGGGAGTAATTAATTGACCCTTTTCTGGGGTCATCCAGAAATATTCATCCCAAACTTGGTAGAATTGTTCAACATACCTAGAGGCCTGTCCTCCCTTGCCTGGTCAGGGAGCTTTTTTCCTTTTGTTCTTTAAATATGAGGTATAGGCTTTTGTTACTCCTATGAAACTGGTGTTTACATCAAATGTAACCCCATGACCTGAGTCTATTGACTGTAGGTCTGGCTTACACCAAGAGAGCAGGGAGAGATTATGATTGACAAGAGAAAGGAAAGTCTCTTTTTGTTGTTCCCAGAAAAGAGCAGAGTGGTTTAAAATCTTGGCAGAGCGGTGACACTCGCCAGGAGAGTCCGTCCATCACAGACGGAGGCACAGCCCCATGTACCCAACAGTTGGAGGTATTGTGGAAGCCCACGTAGAAATGTGCCCATGAGCTGAAAACGTCCTGAGTTGAAACGGAAGTTAAATTCAAAATCATGTTGATTGGGCCAAACAGCAGGAGTTGATTTTGTGGCTTCATCCTGAAGGGGCTCATCTGGGATCTTCTTTTCCTTCTTCTTAAGGATGATCTTAGTCTCTCCAGGGTCAGTGGGGTCCCTCTGTGCAGTCCACTCAGCGTTTTCTGGGTCTGCGTGGGTTTCTCTTCACCCTCATATGATGGATCCAAGGGGCAATACCTGCAACTTTAACTGCAGTAGGGGTAGTTAGAATAACAGTATAAGGGCCCTTCCACCAAGGGGCTAGTAAATCATGTTTCCAGTCTTTAACCTGTACTTGCTCACCAGATGTAAACTCTTGAATCTGTTCCCCCAAGGGGAATGGCTCTCTTTCTCCTACAAACTTATATGCATGACTAATTACCTTATCTGTCTGTTCCATCTGCACGAAATCTCATCCCCCCCTTACCTGAGGCAAATTGGTTGACACCTGTTTTATTATGGGAGGGGGCCTCCCATACACAATTTCATATGGAGAATAGCCATGGGACTGTGGGGTCATCCTGAGTCTGAGCAGAGCCATCGGAAGCAAGTCCACCCAGGAGCAGTCAGTCTCTGATCCATTTGGAAAGTGTGTCAGTTTTGTTCCACCATCCCAGAACTCTGGGGCCTATATGCAGTGTGTAGTTTCCATTTGATGTTTAAAGTTTTGCTTACTTGTTGTACTAAATCAGCTACGAAAGCCAGGCCATTGTCCGATCCAATGCTGGTAGGAAATCCAAATCTGGAAACTTATCTCCCTAAGAGGGCACTGGACTACTTCAGATGTGCTTTCAGTCCAGGTAGGAAAAGCTTTTACCCATCCTGAAAACGTTCATACCATTACCAGCAGGTAACAGTAGTGTCAGCGAGGTTTCATTCTAGTGCAGTCCACTTACAGTGTTTGAAAGGCAGCATGCCTTTTAGCTGAATTCCTGGAGGTTTCTGTCTGTGCCGAGAGGCAGCATTGACCTGTGAGCACACAGTGCAATTCTGAGATTTTGTCCTGCATAGGGAAGAGAGGTGGGGAACCAAGAAATATTTTCAAATTAGCTCTTCCAGTTTATCATGGCCTAGGTGGGTCTCTTGGTGTGTTTGGCTTAGTAGAGTGGATTGCAACTCCTCCAGTACCAATAATTTGCCACTTGGCAATTCCCACCATCCCTTTTCAGTCTTGATGGCCCCTTCTGCTTTGGCTAGTTGGTTTTGGGCTTCAGTGTATTTTGGAGAGTCCAGCGTTAGCTCAGGCAGCTCCGCCAATATGAGAGCTTTAATAGGGGCTTCACTTGTCACCCCCAAGCCCTCGGCTGCTTGTTTAGTGGTCTTATCTGCCAGTCTATTTCGCCAAGCCCAGGGGTGGCGGGGGGGGGGGTATACTCTTTTTGATGTCTCGGCAGTGTATGACTGCAACCCTTTCTGGTTCCCAGACAGCATCTAATAGGGTCAGAATTTCTTCCTTATTTTTAATATCTTTTTCACTAGCTGTCAAAAGGCCTCTCTCCTTATACAGAGCCCTGTGTACATGTAATGTGGCAAAAGCACACTTGCAGTCGATATAGATGTTTACCTTCTTGCCTTTGACAGCTGGAGTGCTCGAATAAAGGCCCAGAACTCAGCTTGTTGAGCAGACCAGTGTTGTGGCAAGGAGCCAGCTTCAGTGACAGTCTTTTCTGTGACTGTGGTGCAGCCTGACAACCTGACAACCATTGTCCTTGTTTTATCGGGCTAGTGCCATCAGTGTAGAGGATCCAGTCAGGGTCTGGAATTGGTCTCGGAGGTCGGGTCTGCTAGTGTAGGTTTCTTCCAAGACTTCCCGCAGTCATGAGGAAGTCCACCTTCTACCACCAGAAGAAGTATATTGCTGCTGCTACTAAGTCATTTCAGTTGTGTCCAACTCTGTGTGACCCCATATACGGCAGTCCACCAGGCTCCTTTTTCCATGGAATTCTCCAGGCAAGAACACTGGAGTGGGTTGCCATGTCCTTCCCCAGTGCATGTGTGCATGCTAAGTCGCCTTAGTCGTGTCCAACTTTTTGTGACCCTGTGTACAGCAGCCTGCTGAGCTCCTCTGTCCATGGGATTCTTAGGCAAGAATACTGGAGTGGGTTGCCATTTCCTTCTCCTGGAAGGAGTGTGGCTGGGTTTAAAGTCTGGGAAGGCTCAATACAGAGGTTAGGATTTTTACATAACAGCCCTTGATATTGAATAATTTCTGAGTTTCACAGCCATTTGGGGGGGGTCTCTTCGTAAGGGTGTGTTGACCTTATGTGGGACTCTTACGACCAGATCTTGGCCTAGAGTCAATTTAGTAGCTTCTCGTACTAGTAGAGCAACTGCTGCAGTTGTTCACAAGCATCCAGGCCACCCAGTGGTGACATGGCCAGACCACTTTCAGAGATAGGCTGCAGGTCTTGCCCACGTTCCTACAGTCTGAGTTAACATTCTCATTGCTGTTTTGTCTTTTTCAGTTACGTATAGAGTAAATAGCTTGGTAAGGTCTAGCAGCCCTAAAGCAGGGGCTGATGTAGTTGCCAGCCTTGGTTCATCAAAGGCTTTTTGTTGTTTTTGGTCCAATTTAGCAGATTCTTCTCAGGCCTTGTCAGGGGTTCATGTAATGGCTGGACTGTTTGGGAATACCCTGGAATCCAGATTCTGCAAAACCCAGTAGCTCCTGAAAACTCTCAAACCTGCCAACGAATCTTAGGTGTTGGGATTCTCAGGATCACCTCTTTTCTGGACTGGTCTGATAACTTGTGCTCTTCTTTAAAACAAAGCCTAGATACCTTACCTCCTCTTTGCAGACCTGTGCCACCTTCTTTGACACCTGGTAACCTGGTTCCATCAGCAGTTGGAGCAGTGCTTTTGTCCCTTCCCAGCATTTTTCCTTGGTCTCAGCAGCCAGTAGCAGGTCATCCACGTATTGTAGGAGCCAACACCTGTACTTTTCCAGCTGGAATGAGTCCAGGTCAGAAGTCAAGGCTTCCCCTCCAAGAAGGGTCCGCAAATTCTTAAACCCTTGTGGGAAGATGAGTCCAGGTGAGCTGTTGTTTGATGCGCCCTATTGGATCTTTCCATTGACAGGCAGAGATTCAGACTCTGGGATGAGACGTATACAGAAGAAGGCATCCTTGAGATCTGGGCAAGTGTAACTTCAGTATTCGGCTGGAGGAGGCTAGGTAAGGTAGAGGGGTTTGGAACAGTGGGGTTGACTAGCTGGAGATCTTGTACAGGCCTCTAGTCCTGTCACACTTCCTTTTTGACTGGCAGGGTGGGTGTATTCCAAGCCAACTGGCACTCTACCAGAATGCCCGCTTGTTTCAATCTATTGATGTGGGGCAGTATGCCGGCCCAGGCCTCTATCGGTAGTGGGTACTGGCACTTTCTAACCAGGATGGTGCCTGGTTTGAGTTCTGTTATCACTGGGGCTTGATGTTTAGCTGGCCTGGGGGGTTATCTCCTGCCCAGACCTCAGGGAATAATTGAGTTTGCTGTCTCTCAACCTCTTCACTGGTGGCTCAGACAGTAAAGTGTCTGCCTACAATGCCAGAGACGTGAGTTCGATCCCTGGATGGGGAAGATCTTCTGGAGAAGGAAATGGCAATCTGCTCCAGTACTCTTGCCTGGAAAATCCCATGGGAGGAACCTGGTAGGCTACAGTCCATGGGATCACAAAGAGTCGGACAAGACTGAGTGACTTCACTTCAAGCTCTTCCAGCCCACCCTGCACTTCCTGCGGAGGCTTATGCAACCTCCACTCATCTTGGGGGTATTGAGAGACAGAGCCAATAAGTCATAGTACCTACCTGGAAGGTGGGCCTCTTCTCAGGGGAGAATGTCACTTGTGCTCTCAGTTTGGAGAGCAGTTCTCTTCCCACCATGGGTAGTGGGCACTCAGAATTTAGAGGAATTTGTGAACCACTTGTCCGTCCCCCCCCCCCCCCCCCCCCCCAATCTGGTATGTTCTGGGCTGGCAAAATGACTTAATCGTCTCTTCTCCTGATAACTCAGTTACAGCTGTAGTCTCTTGGACAGTGGTGCCACAGGTTTTGTTACTACTGACAGTTCTGCTCCTGTATCCACCATAAAGTCAGTGTTTTCGTCCCCCACTTGTAAGGTTACCATGGGCTCTCGAGGACCTTGTATCTCTGAACCCTGGCAGCCCTGTTTAATTCCACGTCAGCAGGGCACACAACTGCTGGAGCTTTCTCTTCCGTCTGTGCCTTAGGACATTCATTCTTCCAGTGGCCAAAACCTCGGCACTGGGCACACTAGTTTGGCTGTAACAGGGCCCAGGGCCTCTGTTGGGACTGGTTGAAGGACTGTCCTGTCCCTGGAATAGGAAGAGGTTTTTCCGGAGGGCCCAAGATAGACTTTCCCAGAGCAGCAGCTAGCATTGCAAATCTCTGGTCTGTTTTGTTCCTCTTTGTATCTCTTTTCATATTTCTTTTTTTATTTCCGTGTCCTTGTTTAAGAACACTGTCTGCTATTTCAGTTAACTGGGAGCTGGACATGGATAGTACCCCTTCTGTCTTTTGAAGCTTTTGCTTAATATCGAGATATGCCTGTGAGATGAATGCCAAGTTTACAACAAGCTGAGAGCCCACAGCTTCTGGGTCCATAGGTTTATAAAGTCTCTACGCTTCGCTGAGCCTCATAAAATTCAGAAGGTGATTGATTTCTGTTCTGAGTTACCGAAGCAGGTTTTGACATGTCCACTGGCTTACGGGTCCCCTCTTCAACCCTTGTGTAATGGCTGTCTGATATCTGTCTAGTTGAATCCTCCCTTCTTCTGTGTTATAGTCCCAGTTAGGTTTATTGGTGGGGAAGGCTTGCTGTATCCATGTATCTGGCTTTGCAACACCTTCTGGAACCATCTCTCAGAACCATTCTTTTACTTCCGTATTAATCTTATATCCCTCCTCAGTACTGAAGAGACATGTCAGTAATTGCATGGCATCATCCTTTGTTGACTGATGGGTGTGAAAGATGGTTTCCATCAATCTAGTAATATCTCTGGGTCTTCTGAGTAAGGGGGGGGTATGCTTTTGCCGCTTAAATATGTCAGTTAATGAGAAGCTACAGGAGTTTGATGGTATTTACTGTCCTCCCCTTGCACCAGCGGTTGTTGGACTTCTCTAAGAGGCATCTGTAGTGGTACCTTTTCCCCTGGCTGTCTGGTAGAGCAGTCTCTGCTTAATCCCAGTGTTACCCTCCCCTCATACGATAGTACTTACTGGGAGCAGAGGATTGAGCTTGGGGCACATGACATCAGCATTGGTTGAGTCCGGTGGGTTTTAGCTTGTTGCCCCTTCAACTAAGGTTGGAGTTTGCTGGAATGGAGGCTCTGCAACCTGTGGGGCTGTCGGGAGGACTGGTGAAGGTGGAGATGCTGGGATGCTTACCAGCCTCTGGTCAGTTCTCTGTGGGGAGGCTCTTGGCACTGCAGGAAAATTGGTTGGTGGGATCATCATCCATTATGGTGGTGGGGGACTTTCTTCACCCTTCTGAATCCTGTAAGATCTCCTTTTCATCTTTGACTACCTTTTGGGCCATTAATATCTTCCCCTCTCCAGTTTGGATATAAAATTGAGCCCATTTCAGGGGGCGGGGAGATTCTGGGCTATCCCTAGTCGAGAGTCTTATGTATGGGAATTGATGGGGCTGTTGAGGTTTTCCTTTAACTGTCATAGACTGTCTTTATTAATTAAGTTCATAATGTTTTCTGGAGGCCAGCCGACTCCCATCACAGGCCATTCAACCTGGCAGAGAATGCAGAGCTGGTTGGGCATCATCTTTGTCCTGTCAAGTCCCATCAAATCCCTTTTTGAAATTTTTAATCATGTTTTCTAATACAGTTGCTTTAGATCAGCTTTCTCCCATTTATCCTACCTTCTTATTGATGTTTCTTTCTTGGCTCTCGGTATCCCAGGTGTTTTTGGTATTTCCACTTGATGAAACACTTAAACTGCCAGTCTGCCTCTTGTCTAATAGGGTCAAGAAGGGTCTTACCTGCTAAGTCCCAGAGGTTGAGGGAAATCAGGCATTGTCTTTCTTGCGGCCTTATTTGTTTATTTCTGTTTCTTGCTTGTATAGTCTTGTTAGGAAGTATGTTTCTAGGACTTTATCCATGTTTTGTAGGTTATTCAATTGTTGACATGTACCTGTTCTTATTGATTCTGTTTCTCTAATGTCTGTAGTAATGTCTCTTTTATTTCTGATTTTATTTTGCTTTTTTTTTTCAGTCTAGCTAAACATTTGTCAGTTTAAAACAGTTCCTAGGTTTGCTTATCTTTTCTATGTTTCTGGTGACTGTTTTGTTTCTTTCTGCTATGTCCTTCTCTTTCTTTCTGCCAACTTTGAGCTTAGTTTTTGTTCTTTTTCTAGTTCCTTGAGGGGGAAGGTTGTTTATTTGAGATGCTTATTTTTCATGTGAATTATTTGCTTTTGCTGCATCTAATAAGTTTTAGTGTGTTTTGTTTCCATTTTTGCATTAGAACATTTTATATTTTAATATGATTGATTATTTCACAGGTGTTTTGTTGTTAGTTTCCCATTTTCTTGGTACTGATTTTTCATTTCTTTTTTCTTTTTGAAAAATAAATTTTAATTTGAAGATAATTTCTTTACAACATGTTTATGGTTTTTGCCATACATCAACATGAATTAGCCACATGTACATGTATGTAGAGGATTGTGTCATCTGCCAACAGTGAAAGTTTTACTTGTTCTTTTCCAATCTGAATTCCATTTATTTCTTTTTCTGCTCTGATTGCTGTGGCCAAAACTTTTAAAACTATGTTGGGTAGTAGTGGTGAGAGTGAGCACTCTTGTCTTGTTCTTGATCTTAGAGGAAATGCTTTAAGTTTTTCTCCATTGAGGAGAATGTTTGCTGTAGGTCTGTTGTTATGGCTTTCATCATGTTGAGGTATGTTCCTTTTCTGTCAGCTTTCTGGAGGATTTTTATCATAAATGTTTGTTTCATTTTGTCAAAGCCTTTCTCTGCATCTACTGAGATAATTGTATGATTTGTATCTTTTAGTTTGTATTATGGTGTGTCATATTGATTGATTCGCAAGTAATGAAGAATCCTTGAATCCCTGGAATGAAGCTGACTTGGTCATGATGTATGGTCTTTTTGATATATTGTTGGATTCTGTCTGCTAGAATTTTGTTTAGGATTTTTGCATCTATATTAATCAGTGATATTGGCTTGTGGGTTTATTTTTAATTGGAGGCTAATTATTTTACAGTATTGTAGTGGTTTTGCCATACATTGACATGAATCAGCCATGGGTGTACATGTGTTCCCCATCCTGAACCCCGCCACCACCTCTCTCCCCATCCCATCCCTCTGGGTCATCCCAGTGCACCGGCCCCGAGCATCCTGTCTCATGCATCAAACGTGGACTGACGATCTGTTTCACATATAATATACATGTTTCAATGCTGTTCTATTAAATTCATCCCACCCTTCCCTTCTGCTGCAGTCTCTGAAAGACTGTTCTATACATCTGTGTCTCCTTTGCTGTCTCGCATATAGGGTCATCATTACCATTTTTCTAAATTCCATATATATGCGTTAGTATACTGTATCAGTGTTTTTCTTTCTGACTTACTTCATTCTGTGTAGTAGGCTCCAGTTTCATCCACCTCATTAGAACTGATTCAGATGTATTCTTTTTCAGTTCAGTTGCTCAGGTGTGTCCGACTCTTTGAGACCCCGTGCACTGCAGCACACCAGGCCTCCCTGTTCCATCACCAACTCCTGGAGTACACCCAAACCCATGTCCTTTGAGTTGGTGATGCCATCCAGCCATCTCATCCTCTGTTGTCCCCTGAGTTTCTCCTCCTGCCCTCA
Organism: Odocoileus virginianus; assembly: GCF_023699985.2. Classification (NCBI taxonomy): domain Eukaryota; kingdom Metazoa; phylum Chordata; class Mammalia; order Artiodactyla; family Cervidae; genus Odocoileus; species Odocoileus virginianus. The sequence continues at coordinate 825,103 of NW_027224349.1, forward strand.
ATCTTTTCCAGCATCAAGGTCTTTTCCAGTGAGTCAGCTCTTTGCATCAGGTGGCCAAAGTATTGGAGTTTCAGCTTCAACATCAGTCCTTCCAGTGAACACCCAGGACTGATTTCCTTTAGGATGGACTGGTTGGATCTCCTTGCAGTCCAAGGGACTCTCAAGAGTCTTCTCCAACACCACAGTTCAAAAGTGTCAATCCTTCTGCGCTCAGCTTTCTTTACAGTCCAACTCTCACATCTATACAGACCACTAGAAAAACTATAGCCTAGACTAGATGAACTTTGTTGATAAAGTAATGTCTCTGCTTTTTAGTATGCTGTCTAGGTTGGTCATAACTTTCCTTCCAGGGAGTAAGTGTCTTAATTTCATGGCTGCAGTCACCATTTGTAGTGATTTTGGTGCCCAGAAAAATAAAGTCAGCCGCTGTTCCCCATCTATTTGCCATGAAGTGATACAACCGGATGCCTTGATCTTAGTTTTGTGAATGTTGAGCTTTAAGCCAGCTTTTTCACTCTACTCTTGCACTTTCATCAAGAGGCTCTTGAGTTTTTCTTCACTTTCTGACATAAGAATGGTGTCATCTGCATATTTGAGGTTATTGATATTTTTCCTGGCAATCTTGATTCCAGCTTGTGCTTCCTCCAGCCCAGTGTTTCTCATGATATACTCTGCATATAAGTTAAATAAGCAGGGTGACAATATACAGCCTTGACATACTCCTTTTCCTATTTGGAACCAGTCTGTTGTTCCATGTCCAGTTCTAATTGTTGCTTCCTGACCTGCATATAGGTTTCTCAAGAGGCAGGTCAGGTGGTCTGGTCATCCCATCTCTTTCAGAATTTTCCACAGTTTATTGCGATCCACACAGTCAGAGACTTTGGCATAGTCATTAAAGCAGAAATAGATGTTTTTCTCGAACTCTCTTGCTTTTTTGATGATCCAGCGGATGCTGGCAATTTGATCTCTAGTTCCTCTTTTTTTTTCTAAAACCAGCTTGAGCATCTGGAAGTTCACGGTTCACATACTGCTGAAGCCTGGCTTGGAGAATTTTGAGCATTACTTTACTAGCATGTGAGATGAGTGCAGTTGTGTGCTAAGGAAGACTTTTTAATCTCTCCTTGCTATTCTTTGGTACTCTCCATTCAAATGGATCTTTTCTTTTCACTTCCCTTCTTTGAATAGCTATTTGTAAGGCCTCCTCAGACAGCCATTTTGCTTTTTTGCATTTCTTTTTCTTGGGATGGTCTTGATTCCTGTCTCCTGTACAGTGTCACAAACCTCCATCCATAGTTCATCAGGCACTCTGTCAGATCTAGTCCCTTAAATCTATTTCTCACTTCCACTGTATAGTCATAAGGGATTTGATTTAGGTCATACCTGAATGGTGTAGTGGTTTTCTCCACTTTCTTCAATTTCAGTCTGAATTTGGCAATAAGAAGTTTATGATATGAGCCACTGTCAGCTCCTGGTCTTGTTTTTGTTGCTGACTGTATAGAGCTTCTTCATTTTTGGCTGCAAAGAATATAATCAGTCTGATTTCAGTGTTGACCATCTGATGATGTCCATGTGTAGAGTCTTCTCTTGTGTTGTTGGAAGAGGGTGTTTGCTATGACCAGTGCATTCTCTTGGCAGAACTCTATTATTCTTTTTGCCCTGCTTTAGTCTATACTCCCAAGAGTAAATTTGCCTCTTACTCCAGGTGTTTCCTGACTTCTGCTTTTGCATTCCAGTCACCTATAATGAAAAGGACATCTTTTTTGGGTATTAGTTCTAAAAGTCTTGTAGGTCTTCATAGAACCGTTCAGCTTCAGCTTCTTCAGCATTACTGGTTGGGGCATAGGCTTGGATTACTGTGATATTGAATGGTTTGCCTTGGAAGCAAACAGAGATCATTTTGTCATTTTTGAGATTCCATCCAAGTACTGCATTTTGGACTCTTTTGTTTTCCATGATGGTACTCCATTTCTCTAAGGGATTCCTGCCCACAGTAGTAGATATAACGGTCATCTGAGTTAAATTCACCTATTCCAGTCCATCTTAGTTCACTGATTCCTAGAATGTTAACATCCACTCTTGCCATCTCCTGTTTGACCACTTCCAATTTGCCTTGATTCGTGCACCTAACACTCCAGGTTCCTATGCAATATTGCTCTTTACAGCACTGGACCTTGCTTGTATCACTAGTCACATCCACATCTGGATATTGTTTTTGCTTTGGCTCCATCCCTTCATTCTTTTGGACTTATTTCTCCACTGATCTCCAGTACCATATTGGGCACCTACCGACCTGGGGAGTTCCTCTTTCAGTATTGTATCATTTTGCCTTTTCATGGGGTTCTCAGGGCAAGAATACTGAAGTGGTTTGCCATTCCCTTCTCCAGTAGACCACATTCTGTGAGACCTCTCCACACCATGACCCGATTGTCTTGGGTGGCCCACATGGCATGGCTTAGTTTCATTGAGTTAGACAAGGCTGTGGTCCATGTGATCAGATTGGCTAGTTTTCTGTGATTATGGTTTCAGTGTATCTGCCCTCTGATGCCCTCTCGCAACACCTACCATCTTACTTGGGTTTCTCTTACCTTGGATGTGGGCTATCTCTTCATGTCTGCTCCAACAAAGCGCAGCCAGTGCTCCTTACATTGAACGAGGGGTATCTCCTAACAGCCGCCCCTCCTGACCTTGAACGTGGAGTTGCTTCAAGGAGTAAACATCTTTTAATTTCATGGCTGCAATCACCATCTGCAGTAATTTTGGCGCCCAGAAAAATGAGTTAGCTGCTGTATCCACCATTTTACCATCTATTTTCCATGAAGTGATGGGACCGGATGCCTTGATCTTAGTTTTCTGATTGTTGAGCTTTAAGCCAACTTTTTCACTCTCCTCTCTCACTTTCATCAAGAGGCTCTTGAGTTCTTCACTTTCTGCCATAAGGATGGTGTCATCTTCATATCTGAGGTTATTGATATTTCTCCCAGTATATCAACCAGACCTTGGTTCCAGCCTATGATTCCTCCAGCCCAGCATTTCTCTTGATGTACTCTGCATATAAGTTACATAAGTAGGGTGACAGTATACAGCCTTGAGGTTCTCCTTTTCCTATTTGGAACCAGTCTGTTGTTCCATGTCCAGTTCTAACTGCTAACTTCCTGACATACATACAGATTTCTCAGGAGGCAGGTCAGGTGGTCTGGTATTCCTATCAGGTTAGGGCTTTTCATGGGATAGTTGTCTTTCTTTTTTCTTTCCTCTCTCTCTTGCTATCCCACAGTTTGGGTTGCTGTCTCACCTTAGTTCCCTTAGATTGCCCTCAGGGTATTCAGGCCTTATTGTTACTCTAAGGAATGCAGCCTGTACTGCTCTGTTCAGCCCCTGCTTGCTGGTCATGGATCTGAGTACTGGGAGTTGCCCATTAGGCAGGTAATCTGTGCATTTTATTTATTTATTTTTTCATTTTCCTCCCGGTTATGTTACCCTCGGAGATTCCAAAACTCCCCCAACCCCCCATGACAGGTTTTCCTGGTGTTTGGAAAGTTCTCCTCTTTTAAGACTCCCTTCTAGGGAGGGTCTCTGTCCTTACCTCTTTAGTGTCTCATTTTATCTTTTATATTTTGTCTTACCTCCTTTTAAAGACAACTAGCTGCTTTTCTGAGTGCCTCATATCCTCTGCCAGCATTCAGAAGTTGTTTTGTGGAATTTGCTCAGCGTTCAAATGTTTTTTCAATGAATTTGTGGGAGAAGAAAGTGGTTTCCCCATCCTTTTCCTCCGCCATCTTAGGACCATCCCTGGCCTGTAGTTTTATTTTTTTGTGGTATCTTTGGTTTTGCAGTCTGGGTGATGTTAGCTTCAAAGTATGAGTTTGGGAGTTTTCCTACCTCTCAAATTTTCTGGATGAGTTTGAGTGGGATAACTCAGCCCTCCTGTAAATTTTTGGTAGGATTCAAAATTCTACCGTTTTGTTTTGTAGGATTTTTTTGTTGAAAGATTTTTGATGATTTCTCATTTCATACCAGTGTTGTAAGGAAAGATACTTGCTATAAATTAATTTTTCCTAAGTTTGATAAGACTTGGGACATATATGAAGAATAGTCCAAGTGTGCTTGAGAAGAATGAGGATCCTGCTGCTTGGATGGAATATCTTGTTGGTTTTGGATGGTATGTGTGTTAGATCCATTTGATCTGATGTGTAGTTCAAATAGTATTTGTAGATTTTGGATTCGGATGATCTGTCTGTTAAAAGTTGTTATATTGAAGCCTCTGGAGACTTATTAGTTATTTTAATTTATTTCTCCATTCAAAACAAATACTAATGAATTTGAAATAAGAAATATATTACAGTATTGGAAAGTTATACTTCCATAAGGCGAGAGTGGGATGTTTCAAGAGAACAGCATTGAAACATGTAAATTATCTAGGGTGAAACAGATCACCAGCCCAGGTTGGATACATGAGACAAGTTCTCCGGCCTGGTGCACTGGGAAGACCCAGAGGGATCGGGTGGAGAGGGAGGTGGGAGGGGGGACTGGGATGGGGAATACACGTAAATCCATGGCTAATTCATTTCAATGTATGACAAAAACCACTGTAGTGATGTAAAGTAATTAGCCTCCAACTAATAAAAATAAATGGAAAAAAAAATAAAATGGAAAGAAATATATTACAACAGTAAGACTTCTCCATTTAGTATTTGCTTAATGCAAGATGCAGTGTTGGTTTCATACATATTTTTGGTGTATGTCTGGATGCATTGGCCATTTATCATTACATAAAAACCTTCTATTCCATTTTTGAGTTACTGTGGTTTTGTCTAATGTATAGCTATCTCTACTCTTTTTTAATTTCCTCTTGAAAGGAATATCTTTACCCAACTCTTCACATTTAGCCTGTTTTTGTCCTTAACTCATACAGTGAGTGTCCTGTGTACAGCATATAGTTGGTGGCTGAGTCTTCTTTTTTCTTTTTCTTTTCTAACCGATCTAGCCACTCTGTCCTTTGATTGGAAAATTTAGTCCATTTAACATCAGGGTCGTTAATGATACTTAAAGACTTACTATCTTACTCTTTTCTGAATTTCTTTGTTTTTCCTTCTGATTATTTTTCATAATGGTAACTTTCTTCTCTTTTACCTTTTATGTATCTACTGTAGGTCTCTGGTTAACAGTATGAGGCTTAACAATAATCTTATGCACCTAATGATCTGTCTTAAGTTGATGACAACTTAAAACTTTATTATATACAAAAGCTCTGTCCTTTTACTCCTCACTGACATTTCTGTTATTACCGTTTATCTTTCTTATATTGTATCTTCATCTAGAAATTGTAGCTAATGTTATTGTTTAATAGTTTTTGTCTTTGATTTATAGAATAATTTATTATTGTCCTACATGTCCTTCAGAAATGAAGGAAAGTTAGAATTTACCAAACAGATGCAAAAGAGTTCATCACCAGTAGACCTGCCTTATAATAAATACTGAAAGGAGTTCTTCAGACTAAACATGAAAAATAGTGTTGGGATGGGAGGAATGGGATAAATTGGGAGATAGGGATAGACACTTAGACACTATTGATAGCATGAATACAGTATATAAAAACAGACAGCTAATGAGAACTTACTATAAGGCATGGAGAACTCTGCTTGATGATCTTTGTGACCTAAATGGAATTCCAAAAGGAGGAGGAAGTAAATGTACACATACTGTTGATTCACTTTGTTGTGCAGTAGAAACTAACACAACACTGTAAAGCAATATAGTCCCATTTAAAAAAAATTCTTTTAATACTAGCTTCTAGATTACATTGTTTCTTCTGAGAAATACATCTATAACTTTAGCGATGACATATTAGAGAAATTTTTCTCTTTGCTGCTTTTAAAATTCACTTGTTTCCCTTTTTGAAAGTTGAATTATGTGTCTTTAGATCTGAGTTTCATAATTTAGGATAAAATTCAGGGAATATAGAACATTTGGATATCCAGATATTTTACAGGTTAAGGAAACCATTAGTTCCTTGAAGCCATTGTTCTCCTCTTTCTTTCCTCGTTTCCTGGGATGCCAGTAGTATATAAGTTGCGTTCTATAATGATATCCCATAGTTTTTAATCTCTGACTAGTTTATATGAAGGTCATGTCAGCAAATTATTTTCTTGTGCTTGATCCATTTTGCTTTTCATGCTCTCTATTGAGAGATTCCCCCCCCACCCCGCCCCCATTTCATCTCCCTATATTCTTTCAGAAATTTGTTTGGTTCTCTTTTATAATCACTGTCTTGAACTTAAACTTCCTTATTTATGTGTAGCTTTCAATGTTCTGTTTAGTTTTTCTATGTTTTCTTTTAGTTCACTGAACTGTCTTAAAATGATTTCATAATTTTTTTTGTCATTTTGCAGATCTCCATGTCTTTTGGGTTGATTACTAGAAAGTTACTGTGTTTCATTGGTTGTCATGTGTCCTTGATTTATTTTTAATATATGTTTAAAATTTATTTAGCTTTAGTTAAAGGATGATTGCTTTACAACATTGTTTGATTTTTGCCATACATCAACATGAATCAACCATAGATGTTCATATGTTCTGTGAATCAACCATAGATAAACATGTTCCATCTCTCTTGAACCTCCCTTCCTCTTGCCTCACCATCCCACTCTGGGCTGTCACAGAGCACTGGCAGTATTCTTTGGGTGAGAATTGTAGAAAACTTATTCTACTGTGATGTATCCAAATTGAAATTTTATTAGAGCTAATAAAATGATTTTTGAAGGGAAATTTGAAGATGCCTTAAATAATACATCATTTTACTTTTTCTTAAGCTCATAAGACATTTTCTCAATTACCATTTTATAATTGCATTTTTGAGAGGATAAAGAAGACAAGCTAGAAAGTTTTGAAGAGAGGAAGCAGTGACAATTTATTTAGAAGTATCTATCATATTTTTATGATTGAAAAATATTTATTACTGTACTTACCATGACCTTTTTATTTGAAGCATTTGGATTAAAAGTCATGAAATAGGTTGTCTTGTGAAAATGGATTGGAAATGTCTTAGGGATGACATCTTGGAAATTAATCTTTAATTACAATTGAGTTTTTTTACTTGTATATTCGTTAAGGACTATGTGGTTAAAATGTCAAACACTGAGAGATATATCAAGAACCGTGACATACGCTTTAGGGAAAAAAAAAAAAAAGAATGAAGTGAACTGTCATCAGAGGGAGGAGTTTTTTAAGAATTTCCTTTTTATGGGGACGTACATGTAAGAGTCCCTTGGACTGCAAGGAGATCCAACCAGTCCATCCTAAAGGAGATTAGTCGTGGGTGTTCATTGGAGGGACTGATGCTGAAGCTGAAACTCAGCATGGCCACCTCATGTGAAGTTGACTCATTGGAGAAGACCTTGATGCTGGGAGGGATTGGGGGCAGGAGGAGAAGGGGATGACAGAGGATGAGATGGCTGGATGGCATCACCGACTTGATGGGCATGAGTTTGAGTAAACTCCAGGAGTTGATGATGGACAGGGAGGCCTGGCATGCTGTGATTCATGGGGTTGCAAAGAGTTGGACACGACTGAGCAACTGAACTGAACTGGTGCTAAGTAAATCATGACCCCCCCCCCTCCCCCGCCCAATAAACCTCAGCTTTCTGCTCCCTCTAATCTACCCACTTATTTTTTAGGCATGTGCTAGGTACTTTGCATTCTTGTATTTTAACTTGTTTTTAACTGGCTATTTCTTCTACCATAGATTAAATTTTGTAGATGACCATCATCTTTATGTTTAAATGCTATTATTTCAGTCAGTAGGAGAAAGAGGAATTCTTGCTTATGGTTTCAGACATCCTACAAGTGGAACTTTGGTTTTATTATGTTCAAAGATGATTTTTTTTTTCTAGCTGCTACCAAATCATTTGTTGCCTGGAGAATATAAATATGCTTTGAGAATTATTTCTGCAATCAGAAGGTCAGTGAAGGGAAGTGATTGTAAGCTAAGCAGAAATCTCAAGCATGTTTATCATTGTAATAAATTTTTATCTTTTACCCTTCTGTAATTCTTTGGTAGGAAGATGGTAGTCTGTATTAAATTCAAAGATGTAATAAGAATTTTGCTGAAATCCCCTCAGTACAAAGTTTGTTTAACTTGAATCTTAAAAGGGTCAGTTACTGTTAATGGAGAGGAAGCTAGAGGGTGATTCTGGAGTACAAAAAATGCTCTGTACCTTATTCTGAATTATGCTAAAAAAAATACACATGTATAAATTAAACTAAACATTTATTATCATTTACTGAAATGCAGCAGAAAAGAAACAGACTTCATAGATAACAAACTGTGATTGCCAGTGAGAAGGGAAGAAGAAAGATAAGGTAGGAAATAAAGAGGTACAAACTATTAAGTGTACGATATATAAGCTCAAAGACATGTTGTACCACACAGGGAACACAGCCAATATTTTTTAAGTAGAATATAACTTTCAAATATTGTTGAGTCACTATGTTCTATATTTGAAACTTACATCATAATTGCACTCAGCTGTGCCTCAATTAAAAAAAAATTATGTTGTTTATATAGCTTATACTGTGATTAAAACAGAAAGTCCCCAAGCACTGTCATCCTGGTTGATCTACTTTCCTTTCTTGTGATATAATTGTCCAAATATTTTGCAAAATCATGATGTTTCCTTTATTTTACATTGATAGGTTTCTGATTAATCAATAAGTGTGACTATTTCAGAAGTATAAATATCACAATGATATATATAATATAAACAGTTAATGTTTGGTGTACTTTATTCCCTGGTTTAGGAGCTGTGACTAATGAGAATCAGAGGCCATGGATGAAGATGAACTTGAAATACAACCACAGGAGCCAAACTCATGTTTTGATGGAATAGGTATATCTGTTTCGTGGTTGTTCCACTTTCCATTTGCCAGATTTGGAATTGTTTATCTATAGGATGGATTTTTAGATTGTAATTTATGCATACTTAGGTATCTTCTTATCCTATCAAAAATCTCACTGCCAACTCATTCTTGTCAATAATACCATCAGTATCAAATTCTTAGCTGTTAACTTTAGTTATTCTCATTTTTCCCAGTTAAGTCCTGTTAGTTATTTCTGCTGGTATTGGTTTTCTCTCTTTGCTGTAACGCATTTCTACAAATTTGGTGACCTGTAAAATGCATCAGTTTGTTACCTCACATTTTTGTAGGTTGGAAATTCATATACCATGTGACTTAACTGTCATTTATGTAGAATTTCACAAAGCCAAACTCAGGGTGTTGGCAGGGCTTCATTCTTTTGCTGATTGCCTTTTTTTTTTTGGCTTCTGGAGACTGCCTGTATTCCTTCTCAGGTTTTACATGTGTTTCTCTTTAGCAGTAGCAAATTTGAGTCCCTATGAAGTTTTGAATCTGATGTTGCTTCCTGTCACATTTTCTTGGCTCCAGCCAGCAACCCACGCAGGATAATCTGCCTGTATCTTATTAACACCCCTAACTCCATCTGCAAGATTTCTTTTACTGTGCCACACACATATTTTCTAGATCCAAGAATTAGGATTTGTATATCTTTGAGGGACTCTTTTGCCTATCACTCTGGTTCCCAAACATTTAAGCCTCTCATAAGTATAAAATCCATTCATCCTCTCCTGAGGTTCTCAGATTTGGCATCCAAAATGCTCATCTGAAGTTAAGAAAAATCTAAAATAGCATCTAAATCAGATGTTCAGGATACACTGGATATAGTTCATTAGGTTTAGTTCAAGGTTTGAGTTCCTCTTCATCTGCAGTCCTGTGCAGCTGAAGAAACAAGTTATCCACTCCCAATGTAAATGGTAGGGTACCCTTGAATATCCTCGTTCATTCAGACTGTGAAAGGAGGGTGAAATGGTATTAATAAAGTTCAAAAATAACTGGGTAGGTTAATGTAGTAATCACCATTAGGTTTCAAATCGTGGGCATGTAATGCTGCCTTGAGTCATCCTTCCCTTTTTCATCAAAGATGGTGTTTTTCAACTGAGTAGTTTTGTCTGTGTGCTTCTTACTACTAGAATTTAGAGTGCCAGCTTTCCTTATATTTTTTCTGTTGTCTTTACTCCAGGCTAATAATACAAACTAGTATTGATTCTGAAAGTATAAACTTTCAAAGAATTTTGTGAGTCTCTTCTCTGTTTCATGGGCATTTCCTTTACTAGAGAAGAGATTTATCTACATATCTTTCACAAATAATACCATTTCTTTTTTACTTTTGCCAAGATGATTGAGGGACAATACTGTAAACTCCCTAGAAACATTTTAGTTTGTTTAATGGTGTGAGGCACACCATTTATAGCCTCAGAAAGACCTTATTCTCAGACAGCTTGGTCTGTCTGAAATTTCAGGGCCATGTAGAGTCACAAACAACTTTTTCTGTAGAAAGTTTTTTCCTCACATCACATCACCCCAGGTTTAACTCTATTTTTATTTTTTCATCTGTTGAGACAGAATATCCCAAATTAAGTCCTTCTACCTTTTTATTTATTCTTCTACAATTTCCTTTTCTTTCCTTGAATTTAGCTTAGCAGCAGAAAGAAACCAGCTCACAGTAGCAACATCACTAAAAGCTCCTGAGCTAAATATCTGAGTTAAATTTGACAAGTTACTCTTTCCATGGACTTGCAGGATAGTTTTGCTAATAAGCTATACTCATCACAACATAACAGTGTGTTCCTTTCTTTAGTTTTTAATAACGTGTTCCTCACTAGTTTTGAGCTTTTATTAGCAGTGTTTTTTTATTTATTTTAATTGGGGGCTAATTACAATGTTGTAGTGGTTTTTGCAGCACAGTCACATGAATCAGCGATGGGTGTAACTATGTCCTACATCCAGAACCCCTTTCCCACCTCCTTCCCCAGTCCATCCTTCAGGGTTGTCTCAGTGTACCGTCCCTGAGTGCCCTGTCTCATGCATTGAACCTGGATTGGTGATCTGTTTTACATAATGTTTATATACATGTTTCAGTGCTGTTCTCTCAAATCATCCCACCCTCACCTCCTCCCACAGAGTCCAAAAGTCTGTTCTTTACATCTGTGTCTCTTTTGCTGTCTCACATATAGGGTCATCATTACCATCTTTCTAAATTCCATATATATGTGTTAATATACTGTATCAGTGCTTTTCTTTCTGACTTACTTCACTCTGTATAATAGGCTTCAGTTTCATCCACCTCATTAGAACTGATTCAAATGTGTTCTTTTTAATAGCTGAGTAATATTCCATTGTGTATATGTACCACAACTTTCTTATCCATTCGTCTGCTGATGGACATCTAGGCTGCTTCCATGTCCTGGCTATTGTAAGCAGCATTAGCAGTATTCTAAAGTCTAGATTTGTATTAACTATCTGTACGTGTTGACTTAAGTGTTAACTCTTAAGTCCATGCAAGAATTTTCTGCCTTGATTGGTTCTTCCTTCTGAAGTTTTACTAACGTGAATTGTTAGCATCCGTATTTCTGCTTGTCGTCTATTCAAGGGGAAATCAAAGCTATTTGACATTTGTAGGAATCTGTCATAGTGGCCCTCCACACTCTCGTATCCAAAATCTGTATTCATTTCTATGCCAAACTCTATAAACAGATAAAACAATTTAACACAGTGAAATTGTACATTTCACAGTTTCCATAGTCAGAAATCTGTTGTGGCATAGCTATGCTATTTGGTTTGGATTTTATGTGGCTGAAATCATGGTGTCAGCAGAGTTTTTCTGGGCTTTGGGGATGAAACTGTGATTTCAAGCTAATTCATGTGGTTGGCTGAATTCACTTTCTTTCCATTGTGGAGCCAAAGTCCCTATTTCCTTGCTGGCTGCTCTTTGCTCCTTGCTAATTGTGTACCTTCTCCTGCTTTTCATGTACCAATACCTCCCTCCCGTGCCCATCCGCAGGAACTGAGAATTGCATGTCTCTTAAAATTAATGTTCTGCTTCAGCTCTCTGATACCAGTCTAGTGAATTTCTCTGCTTTAAGAGACATGTAATCAAGTTGGATTTTGGTTCATGTAATCAAATTGGATTTTGTAAAAATCCCACCTAAATTTTGTAGTGAAATCACACTGTTTTAAGATTCCTTTGATTATATGCCCAAAGTACTCATGGCCCACATACATCGTAATTTGATACCTTCACAATTCCAGCCATTGGGACATTGACATTTTGCAAGGAGGGTAGGTCAGGGCAGTCTGTGTACCACACTGCTGTGGTGTGTCCTACCACTTAACCCAGGCACTTTTATCTCATTCTTAAACTATAATATTATTAAATTAGTTTCCTCAAAGTTATTTGTTTCATTAACTTTGCAAGTAGAGTACTCATCCTAAAATAACATGTGGATGGTGTCATACCTGTGTTCATCATGGCCCCAGCGATAAAGCATAAACCTGAAATCCTCTGTTTTGATAGTGTCCTATTTATATAGCCCTGTTTCTCAAAAGCTTTCCTGAAAGGAGCCTTGTGTATAAGGTTGATGGACTCTTGCTTCATTCCTCCAACTGCACAAGAATGATGATATTCATGAAGTTATAATAGTGGGAAAAAATGTACTGACATTTACAAATTACCCATGGTTCTAAGTACAGAATATTGTTAAAATGATTAACACAAGTCCTCTTACACATTCAAATTTTAAGGATTTCATTCATTGAATTTTATACGATCATATTGCTATATATTAATGAAACAGTAATTAACTTTACCAGGAAATATGTGGATTTTTAACATAAGGTTTCTAAATCCTAAGTATGTGTGTATGTTTCTTAAACAGTTTGGGATAGTCTTTTTAAAATTTCTGCTTGATAATGGTGACTACCTCTTCGATTACTTGAACATGGTGAAGTGTAGTTGAATTACAGTTATAAAAATATAAAATATAAATTAAATAAAAATTTTAAATATAAAAATATAATTAAACTTGTAAATAGTATGTGTGTTTTCCACAAGTTTCTCTAAAGAAGTTAGAGTCTTTGGAGAAACACACATGGTATTTCCTAGCTTAAGGGTACAAGGAAGCCTTGGGTGAGCATTAGCCAAGGTAGATTGAGGAATGTTTGCATATTAACCCTGTTTTTTTAACACTCTGTTGTTTATCTTTGAGTCAGTCACTTAATCGATCAGGTCTTCCATTTTCACGTGTCCTAATTATGAAACCTCTCATTACAGTTTATTCAGAACACTTCCCTTACACTTGCATTTGATCATCACAACAGTCCCATGAGGTATGCATGGCAAATACTACTGTCCTCATTTCACTGATGAGGAAACAAAAACTCAAGGGGGTAAATGACTTGTCCAGGGTCACAGACTGAATGTCCTAACTGTTCTCTGATTTAGACCTTTTTTAATCAGTTCTTTTTGCACTAATACTTTCACAGTTATGTTTTTAAGATGCAGTTTAAAGTCATCTGTTGCATAATGTGAATTATTACAAACATTGAAAACAAATTATCATTGAGTATTTTGTCAGAAGTTTTATAGAAAGAAAATGTCCTTTTGTTATTGTTTCTATGTGTAATTAGTTGGGTATTTACCTGTTTAAAGAGTTACTGCATATTATATTATTCTTTGGCCATTCTTAATCTTTTTTGTTTGTTAAAGAATCTGCTCTTAGAGCCTGCTCATTGACACAGGATCATTGGGCTAGGTATCTGTGTAAATTCAGCTTCTCTTAAGTCACAGCCAGGGACACTTAAGTAGCTAGTTAGTTAAGACTTCCATATTTCTTTTTTACTGGTCCAAGAGCCAAGATACCAGATTTGTTTTTGTTTATCTATGTCATGTTTGGTTAAGTATATTTTCTTCTTTTCTCACTCATGGCATTCTTGTGTTGTTCGAACAACTGTGAACTTGGTGAAGTCACTTAGTCTCAATCAGTTCCAATTGATTTCACCTCTCGACCTTCACTCCTTAACTAAATAATGGAGTAGACTAGAGTTTCTTATATTCTGAGGAACTACCTTGGAGATGGGAGGGTAAGGGCTCAGGAAGAGGCTCAGTGGAGGCATAATACTGTGAACTTGGTCAAGACCCACAGAGACCAACCTCAACCTCCACTGCTCCATGCTGTTGTACCTTTTTTCATCTTATGGGTCCTCAGAGCTTCTTGGTCAGTTGTCTTTCTTCCTTTCTCTGTAACTATGACATTCTGTCTCTTTTCATTATATGCCTGTCCTTGTAGTTGCTGGGAACTTTGTTTTTCTTTTATGACTGCCCTGCCTTTCTTATTTTTCTATTTCTTTACATGTTAATTGTTCAGGGTTGAGTAAAAACTGTGTGTGTTAATACTTTATTTCTTAAAGCTGTTTTGTTGTTTGACAAAGCCAAGTATATGGTCTCTTTTCCTGGTGGAAATGAAATAATATTAATATCATTTGAGATTGTCATTCATGCCTACCTGAAATTTGTCATTTTAATTTTTGTATTTTTAAGGAGCTGATGCTACACACATGGATGGTGATCAAATTGTTGTGGAAGTACAAGAAACTGTTTTTGTTTCAGATGTTGTGGATTCAGACATAACTGTGCATAACTTTGTTCCTGATGACCCAGACTCAGTTGTAATCCAAGATGTTATCGAGGATGTTGTTATTGAGGATGTTCAGTGCTCTGATATCTTAGAAGAAGCAGATGTATCTGAAACAGTCATCATTCCTGAGCAAGTGCTGGACTCAGATGTAACAGAAGAAGTGTCTTTAGCACATTGCACAGTCCCAGATGACGTCTTAGCTTCTGATGTTACTTCAGCCTCAATGTGTATGCCAGAACACGTCTTGACCAGTGAGTCTGTACATGTGTCTGACGTTGGACACGTTGAACACATTGTTCATGATAGCGTAGTAGAGGCAGAAATTGTCACTGATCCTCTGACAGCCGATGTAGTGTCAGAAGAAGTATTGGTAGCAGATTGTGCCTCAGAAGCAGTCATAGATGCCAACGGGATCCCTGTGGACCAGCAGGAGGATGACAAAGGCAACTGTGAGGACTACCTTATGATTTCCTGTAAGTCCTGGGGTATAGTGATTGTCAAAGGTGTTTTCGAAGGCTGTCTTTTCTAACTTATATCTGGGGGATATTTTCTTGTCTTAAACTTATATAAAATTAAGATAAATCTCTTAGGCCTGTTTGCACTATTGGTATAGTTTAGTTCCTGTAAGATAAGCCATAATTAAGGAAAGTCAAATGGCACAAAAATAAATAGTTTTTTCTATATAAGGATTTAGTAGAAAGATAAAAGCTGAAATCGTGGAAGAAGTGATGAGGTTGTTACCTGCTGTATTATCATTCCCACTGAAATTCGAAAGAGTTTCAGCTTGAAAAAGAAACTTTCTGTCTTTATAAATGCAGTCACTTTTGCACTTTAGGGTCTTTATCCACACTAGTGTCCCTCTTCTCCTTGAAGTAATTATATTTAAAAAAATAACTTCTCTTTTGGCTTGGAATTATATTACTTTAATGCTGTGGAATAAAGTAGTAATGCACAAGAGTATAAACAATTAATTTACTTAGATTTTAGATAGATTAGAAATTTAATACTATTGATTTTGCATTCTGCTCATAGCTGTTTATGGAATACTGGGTTTCTTCATTGTATTTACCTTAAAAATTTTTTTTTTGTTGATTAAAGTCACCTGGGGAATAATTAGAGATAGTTTAGCTTATACTTTTAATAGTTAATTTAGTAGAATCACTGTTTGTAGGGGTTTGCTCTTTTCTAACTTCAGTTTTTCTATATATTCCTTATATTAATGAGGTTCAGTTTGTTGACTAGATCCATCATAGTTGCTGATTTAAATTACTTGTTTATCCTAAATTGCTAGCTCATGGGAAAACTGTTTTCTTTGGAAACAAGTTCTACTGTGTAGATGGAGTTAAGAGATTCCCATTAATTCTGAATATAAGTCTTTATCCCTTCTGTATTGAGCATAGCACCGTTAAAAGTTACCGCACAAATTTTGGGGGCAGAGATGTTAAGCATTTATACATCCCTTTTGTGATCAGGCATATCATATAGCCCAACATTATAATTTTTTGCATGCAACTGAACTTGCTTAATAGCTGTCACAAATCTCATTCTGCTGGTTTAATAAATACTCATTGAACTCCTTTTGTGTATAAAACCTTATTCTAGATTAAGTATTGAGGTTCTTAATAATTTATAGTTTCTGACCTTGATTGTATTTCTGAAGAAAAAGGGGATGGTTAATATTTATCACAACTAATTTAGGTTTTAATTTTAATGTAAACTTAATTAGAATATAAATTTTTTAAAGGTGATTTTTATCTAGAGATTTCTGTTTCATTGGTATGTACTTGTTTTTGGCTTCTATGAAATATACTTCTTTTTATTCTCTATTATTTAAAACTCTGTGGGGAAAAGGAGTGCTTGGCACCTGTTTTGTTATGAATGCAGCAAAGTTATGGTCTAAGCTGATTTTATACATGATAGAGAAACCTGAGACATTGTTATTGACAGTGAATGTTATTAATAATAATAGGAAGTTTCTCAGTTCTTTGATGTATTTATTCAACATGTGTAGATAAAAGAATGTAAACAGATGTCTATTCTCTTTCTGGAAATGACAGTAAGTTATTAAATCTAAATGCCTAAGTTTTTATACAAAGTGTTGATCTTGTCAATTTTCTTCCTTCTGAAGATCTCCTTTAATGACAGAATAATTCTCTTTTATTATATAATAATGTATCTAGACTCATAGGATTACTTTTACAGCACAATGGCAATATATAGTCTTGCAGTCTTGATGCTACTGTTGATTTTAAATTGACAATGTCTTTCTTGAGGATAGAATTTGATGCATCTACTTGTTGCAGCTATCTCTACCATCAAACTATGCATATTAGGTGTGAAATATTTATTGAATACATTAACCTTATGGCTGAAATTCTGTCATTATCATGCCCCCTACAGGGACATCTATTTTAGATGTTTTAATCAGTTGGCCTGGTATTATGGTATTAGTTTCCAATTAATTATGATTGTTATATTGAACATTTACTATAAAGAGCTTCTGTGATGAGTGACTAAATGAAGCCCAAACCTTATCTAATACATTAACTTAGATGATGCATACAGTTTATGGTTTATTGCTTCTAGTAGTTATTAGAATACAAAGGATGATGAAATACTTATTTCACTTATTTTATATTTTTAAGTTCTATGTGTATATTCCTTTGTTCAGTAACTAATTGGACATGTTATATACCTTACCATTGTAAGCTCACTACTAGGTGCTTTGTTCGTTCTTAGAATTTATTTTAACATGGTAAAACAGAATAACAGTTTAACATACATAGGAATTGTTTCTGAAAAATGAATAAGGATATCTTAGGGATTATGTCCTACTGAGAGTCTTTATTTTTGGTTTCACTCTGTCTCTGTTATTGCACATGGATTCTCTCTGGTTGTGATGAGGGGAAAGTACTCTATAGTTGTGGTATGCAGCCTTTTCATTGTGGTGGCTTCTCTTATTGCTGAGCATGGGCCCTGGGACTTGGGGGCTTCAGCAGTTGTGGCACATAGGCTTTGTAGCTCCACAGCACGTAGGATCTTCCTAGACTAGGGATAGAACCCATTTTCCCTGCATTGGAAGGCAGATTTCTACCCACTATACCACCAAGGAAGTCTTTTTTTTTTTTTTTAAGCTTCTCAGCAGTAGCTGCTTTATTTTTTTTCTCTTATTTATTTATTTATTTTTATTATTTTTTTCCGTTTATTTTTATTAGTTGGAGGCTAATTACTTTACATCATTGCAGTGGTTTTTGTCATACATTGAAATGAATTAGCCATGGATTTACATGTATTCCCCATCCCAGTCCCCCCTCCCACCTCCCTCTCCACCCGATCCCTCTGGGTCTTTCCAGTGCACCAGGCCCGAGCACTTGTCTCATGCACCCAACCTGGGCTGGTGATCTGTTTTACCCTAGATAATATACATGTTTCGATGCTGTTCTCTTGAAACATCCCACCCTTGCCTTCTCCCAGAGTCCACAAGTCTGTTCTATACATCTGAGTCTCTTTTTTGGTAATGATAACCCTATATGCAAAACCAAGGAAGTCTTAATCAGTTTTTTAAAGTTTGTTCTATAAGATAAAGAAATAAGGTTTTGTTTGTCAGGCTAAAACTGATGTTTTTTAGTATAAGCATTCTTAAATGTATTTAGGAAATGTATACCAGGTGTACACTATGTCAAAGGAACTGTTACTTGGCAATAAAAGGAAGTGAAAACTAAACTGTTAAATTCAGGAAACCATCATCAAGGTACAGGCCATTGTGTTATCACTCTAATCCACTGTATTGTCTGTGTACAAAAGTTTATTTATTGTCTTTCTGGCTGTACTGGATGACATGTGAGATCTTAGTTCATAAGTAGGGATTGAGCCTGCACCCCCTACAGTGGAAGCAGAAGTCTTAACTACTGGGACTGTCAGGGAAGTCACCTACATATAACAAAATTTTAAATGCATATACACGTAGCAAAAATTATACTTTTAGGAATTCATATAGATATGTGTGCATTTGCATGAGTTTCCAAATATTTACCCAGAAATCCTCAGGAATTGCTCTGCAGAGGAGATTGCAGACATAACTTGCATGGAGACATTTTTTATTGTATACCCTCTGTACTATTTTAACTTTATACCATGTGTAAACTAATTGGAAAAAGCGTTAGAAGCAGCAATAAAAGTTAAAATATGTAATTATCAATATTCTGGTCATGTTTTAGAAAATTAAAAAAATGAAGTGGTTAAAAAATTGAATTAAACATTATCAGGGAGAAAATTGATAGAAGAGGTGACTTTTAATTTGTTAAAAGACAGTAAATCTTGAAAGCCAGGCAGAATTGATTCTTCTCATACAAATAATCTTTCCTCAAAGAGAGTAATGGCGGTTTTCTCATTAGGAAAAATGGTGGCTAGAAGGCAATGGATAATGTATTCAACATGTTAAAAGTTCAACAAAGATTGTCAACTAAGTATTCTCTAACTAAAGTTTTAAAAATAAAGGAGAAATTAAGACCTTCCCATGTTAAGAAAAGCTGTAGTAATCAAGACTGACTAGTGTTGGATAAGGGTAGGCATGTAAGTGAATGGAGTAGAGTCCACACATATTAATCTGTACATCTGTGGTCAGTTGATTTTTCACGAAGTTGTCAAGATAGTTCAGTAAAGTAAAAAATGGTCTCTTCAGCCGATAATAATAAAACTGGGATAACTGTAATTACTGTAATTACTGGGATAATTTTTACATCCACATGTAAATGAATCAAGTTGGGCCACTATCTGGAACATATACAAAAGTAACTCAGGACGTAAATGTAGGATTCAGTGGTGGCACAGTGGAAGAGTCCACCTGCCAGCCAATGCAGGCGACATGGGTTTGACTCCTGGTACGGGAGGATTCCAAATGATATGGAACAACCAAGCCCGTGCACCATAACTATGGAGTCCACATGCTGCAGCTACTTCATGCTCATGCTCATGTCTTCTGCAGCAAGAGAAGCCATTGCAGTGAGAGCCTCAGGCACCACAATGAAGAGTAGCTCCCCTCTCACTGCAA
Organism: Odocoileus virginianus; assembly: GCF_023699985.2. Classification (NCBI taxonomy): domain Eukaryota; kingdom Metazoa; phylum Chordata; class Mammalia; order Artiodactyla; family Cervidae; genus Odocoileus; species Odocoileus virginianus. The sequence goes on from NW_027224349.1 coordinate 844,699, forward strand.
CTAGAGAAAGCCTGTGCAAAGCAATGAAGACCAAATGCACCAAAAAAAAAAATAAAATGTTGAGTTTTAAAAACTAACCTTCAAAAAGAAAAAAATGACGTAAGTGTGGGAGTTAAAATTCTAAAACAGTGAGAAGAAAATTAGGTGAAAGTATTCTTAAATTGAATTATTAACGGCAGCAGCTTCGCAGGTTTGGCACCAAAACCACAAACAGCAAAGGAAAAATAAATAGAAATAAGTCAAATTTGAAAATATTTTTGTTTCTCAGACACTGTCAACAGAGAAAAAAAAATAACTCAGTGTTGGAGAAAATTTCTATATGTATTTCTGAAGCCTATATTCAAGGGTCTGGGAACCAGAATATTAACTTTTTAATTCATTAAGAAAAAAACAACCTAATGTTGAAAATGGGCAAAGAGTGGATCTTTCATCAAAGGAAAAAGCATATAGAAGATCAATGTTATTAATCATTGTTGTTGTTACTAATAGTCATTAAGTAGTCACTACGTTGTGTCTGAGTTTTGTGTGACGCCAGGCACAGAAGAGGCCAGTCAGGCTCCTCTGTCCATGGAATTTTCTGAGGCAAGAATACTGGAGTGGATTACAATTTCCTTTTCCACAGGATCGTCCCAACCTAGTGATCAAACTTGGGTCTCCTGCATTGGCAGATGAATTCTTTACCACTGAGCCACTTGGGAAGCCCATTTACTAGTCATTGCTGTGTGTGCTCAGTTGTATGTGGTTCTTTGTGACTCCATGGATGGTAGCCCACCAGGCTCGTCTGTCTGTGAGTTTTCCTAGACAAGAATACTGGGCTGGGTTGCCATTTCCTTCTCCAGGGGATCCTCCCCACCCAGGGATCAAACCTGGGTCTCCTACATTGACAGGCTTATTCCTTAACTGCTGAGCTGATGGGGAAGCCCAATTTCTATTTTACTTGGTAGGAAAGAAGAACAGGTATGTTTTTGGGAAGATAAATCGGTAGCAGTGTTGGGGCGATAGGTGGAAAACGTGGAGAGGGAAGATACAGTAGATAATCATTAGGTTCCTGGGATACAAGCAGTGATTGATAAATTTTAATGATGACCTGATCTTGAAAGATTAGGCAGTTTAAGTAAATGGTGACATGAGTCATTTATTTTCATTTTATATTTTAACATATAGTAACAGATGGTAAAAGATACCTCAGTTTATGAGGTTAGTTTAGAAAAAAAAAGTGCAGTACCAGTGCAAATTTGATACCATTTTTTTCCTTGTAAAATCATGAATAATTTTTTCCAGAAGTTTAGAGAAGTAAGATAACATAATCTCGTGAAAAATGAAATGAAACTGAGTTCTTGACGACGTCTTTCTCATTTTTTCTCCATTACCTTTTAGTTAGTAAGCTCACCAACTTTTGGCAGTTAACATGCCACCCCAACGTTCATTTCTTTATCTGTGAGGAGGGAGACAGGATGTTTAAAACTGCCAGAGAAATTCTAAAATGCCATATAGAAGCTAGCTCTGATTAAAAGCAGTCCTGATATCCAGAAGTTATACTTTCTGTTTGGAGCGACCTTATTCTAAAGCCTATTTCTTTATTGTTATACGACACAATTTTATGCAGGCTTTAAATTTTAATTTTAAAATTAGTTTTAAAATTGGAGGTTAAGTAGTAACAGGACACCTATATTTTTAAATTTGTTTTAAATTTGGTGCAGAAGAGAAGCTCTGCTGTGGTTTGTTCATTTGTTTGTTTGTTTTTATGGCCACACCACAGGACTTGCAGGATCTTAGTTCCCTGACCAGAGATTGAGCCAAGCAGTGAAACCCTGGAATTTGTAACTGCTTGGCAACTAGGAAACTCCCTTTGTTGCATATTTTTAAAACCATAGAAACAACTAGAAGAATCTTTTACAAGCTACGGGTAAATATGTGATGTTTTACAATTTGAAAATTATTAAATTTCCAATCCTCAAGAGTTTTGTTTTATAATTAGCTACAAACTACCACTTGTAAAATAATATAGTGTGTTCTTATAGACACCGAACATTAGGTTTTTCAGTACCTGGCTTCACTGGTATCTCATCTGGTAAAGAACCTACCTGCAGCAGTGTAGGAGAGCTCAGTTCGAGCTGAGTTGGGAAGAGCCATGGAGAAGGGATAGGCACCCACTCCAGTATTCTTGGGCTTCCCTAGTGGCTCAGACAGTAGAGTCTGCCTACAGTGTGGGAAACTTGGCTTTGATCCCTGGGTTGGGAAGATCCCCTGGAGAAGAGAACAGCTACACATTTCAGTATTCTGGCCTTAATAATTCCATGGACTCTAGATCATGGAGTCGCAAAGAGTTGGACACAATTGAGTGACTTTAACTTGCGCTTAGAATCAATTTTTTCAGATTTACCCAAAGAGGCCAGCTTCATCTGGCCTCTTTAAGGTTCTTAGTGGTTGGTTTTCCAAAAAATTACCGATTTATTCTGGACTCTCCTATCTGATTTGCTGAGATCTTCATCCTCTAATGCTATCTTAGTTTGACACCCCCAAGTCACTTTAAGGGAAATAATCTTAATTAGGTCTGATATATCATAGTAGTTTGACATATAGTCATGCAAAAATATTCAGGTTTGAAAAGGAAAGGGTATGTACACATCAGACCCAGAGTTAAGGACACTATGCTTGCTTGTCCTCACAAGCTGTATTTATTAAACAATAAATTTATCATCAAGACATTTTAGATAAACTCACAGTTTAGGGAAGGAGGAGTGGGTGTGTATGTGTATTTATTAATAATTGCCAAGAGTTTAACAAGGTGGGCTTTCTGAATCTTGGTATCATTAACTTCTCTGTCTACCAACTTACTCTTTCTCAGTCCAAGTTCTTATCCGAGTCTACCAGTCTGTTACTTTTAAACTTGGGTCCTTGCCTCCTCTTGTGTATATGTGCTTGATCTTTGTTTCTAGTCTCTCTTTCCTTCCAAGATCCTGATTTAGCAGTTCACTGTCTTCTAATTCCAGAACCTCATTTTCTTTATTATCCACAGACTTCGAACATGCTTAAATATTTTATTATCAGTAATCACCTTGATTCTGTAATCCGTTTGGATTACTGCCCCTTAGTCCTCCTTTTGTAAACTAAACATAAAAGAAATTTGTGTCTTACACCAGATTCTCAACCTGCTTCAGTCTGACCCTCAAAGCATTCACTAAAACACTTTTCATCAGGAACATCAGTGACCTCTGAGTTACTGTAAGCCAATGCAGGTGATCATTCTTGACATTGTTGGGGTGTTGTGTTATTGTATGGGTTATAGAAGGATTTACACTTGTGCAAGATTTCAGAATGTTGTTTGCAAGCAGTTTTATGAAGTAAGTTCTTAGGGAAGGTGATAGTGTTTATTTGTAGTAAGAAAGAAACTAAAATGTCCTTTTTTCATGAGTGTAATACCAAATTGGAGGTGGGTGACGAAGGGGACGACAGAGGATGAGATGGCTGATGGCATCACCGACTCGATGGACGTGAGTTTGAGCAAAGTCTGGGAGTTGGTGATGGACAGGGAGGCATGGCATACTCCGATTGATGGGGTTGCGAAGAGTCGGATACGACTGAGTGACTGAACTGAACTGAATACCAAATTTTATCTGAATGTTCTACATAAGAATATTCTCTATTTCTTTGTAATAACTTGTTTAAACCGAGGTTTTTTTTTTATCTTTTAAAGGAAATGATGGGGAATTTGGAGAAGTATTTAAAAGATAGCAAACTCTATAAACTTTCTGAACCATTGTTAAGAATTTTAGGCATAAAAAATTACATAGTACCATCACCACATCCTTAGGTTAGTTGTACTTGAGTCATAAACATATTCAACTGATCAGTTTTCATGGAAGCCATCTTTGGTTAACTATACTGATTATTGGCTTATCCAGAAAGTCACCTTAAATATCAGAGAAAATATTCTTAAAATACTGAAAGTTGAAGAATGTTAGTTGGGAGTCAAATGGGTCAGGTTTTGTATTCTGGCTTAGGGTTTCCCAGATGGTGCTAGTGGTAAAGAATCCTCCTGCCAATGCAGGAGACAAGAGATTTGGGTTCAATCTCTGGGTCAGGAAGATCCCCTGAAGGAGGACATGGCAACCCATTCCACTGTTCTTGCCTGGAGAATCCCATAGACAGAGAAGCCTGATGGGATTCATGGGAGTTGGACATGACTGAGGACACATGCTTTGTTTAGATCATTAGCTGTGTGACCTCAGATAAATCATTCAACTTGCATAAACATCTTTCCTCTCCTTTAAAATTTTGACAGTACTTTAAAATCTCCCTGCTAAGTATTCAGTGATTGGATAGGTAATCACTTAATAAATGGTAGTTATGTTACTAGCATTATCACCTACTTTTTCTGGGCTTTGGTTCTGCTTCTCTGTGCAGCTCTGCAAGATAGATGAGTTAGTGGCCAAAGCAGAGTGGACACTCCTTTAGTCTTTGCTTAATGCACACATTGATGATGAATTGAATTACACTGGCTTGGTTTTTAACAGTGTTCACCAAAGTTACTTTTGTGCCACAGATAGCAATGCAGGAAAGGTTACATGATTTGGGAATTATATTTTTCATATTATTTTTATCCAGAATCTGTTTCTCTGAGAGAAATTAAGTTTCCAAACCTTAAGCATAATGCTGCCACTTATTTTTTTTCTTCTGTTACTAAGTTTAAAATATAAAATGCTTGTTCTTTATTTTCAAGTCTCTACTATTGGAAATCATGTGAGTGTCAGTTGATAGGAAAGAGTTGTTGGTCTTTTTTGCAAACCTGACACCACCTTTAGGATTTATAAGAGTATGTTGAAGTATGGATTTACTGAATTTGCAAGCAGTGACCCAGACTTAACCACTTTTTACAAGACTCAAGTATGTGTGTTTGTGTGTATTATATGCATGTACATACCATGTCTGTATGTGAGAGTTGGACTGTGAAGAAAGCTGAACGCCGAAAAATTGATTCTTTTGAACTGTGGTGTTGGAGAAGACTCTTGAGGGCCTCTTGGACTGCAAGTAGATCCAACAAGTCCATCCTGAAGGAGATAAGTCCTGGGTGTTCATTGGAAGGACTGATGTTGAAGCTGAAACTCCAATACTTTGGCCACCTCATGTGAAGAGTTGACTCATTGGAAAAGACCCTGATGCTGGGAGGGATTGGGGGCAGGAGGAGAAGGGGATGACAGAGGATGAGATGGCTGGATGGCATCACCGACTCGATGGGCATGAGTTTGAGTAGACTCTGGGGGTTTGTGATGGACAGGGAGGCCTGGTGTGCTGCAATTCATGGGGTCGCAAAGAGTCAGACACGACTGAGCAACTGAACTGACTGACTGACTGACCATGTCTGTGAGTGTGTAGTTTTACATGAAACAGTTTGATGGTTATACTAACCAGTGCAAAATGCTTTTTTGAAAATCATATTCTGATTTTTTAAAAAAAATATGTAATTCTAATACAGATAAAATCAAACAGTATTCAGGAGTAGTAAATATGAGGTAACACCAATAAAAACCTTTATATTAAGGCTGTTACTTGCTGGATTTGCTAGTAGGACATTTTCCACAAGATCTTTGAGATTATAAAATGCTTTTATCTTACTGATATGTGTATCCAAAGGTAAAAAATATTATTATTTTACTTTGGTTAGTTTCCTCAATTACCAGCATTTTACTTTTAAGTATTTTACCTTCATAGCTTGCAGAATTTTTCAAAATTTTAGGACTTTTGAGATTTATTCATTGAATCATGTACTTTCTAGGTAAAATCACTGAGTTTTACATGAATCAACGTAGAGATTATATTTGGAAAAAAAGATTTTTTGAAAATGGCATTAAGTTTCTGCTGTTAATATGTTATGTCCTACCTTTTTAGTGGATGATGATGGCAAAATGGAACAGGACTGTTCTGCTGGTGTGACCATAGACGCAGAGTCAGAAATTGATCCTTGTAAGGTGGATGGCACTTGCCCTGAAGTCATCAAGGTGTATATTTTTAAAGCTGACCCTGGAGAGGATGACTTAGGTAAGGAGAAACCTTTAGCATGTCATGTGTGCTTTGTGTTTGCTTGTATCTAGCTCTCTGTTCGGGGGATTCTCTAGGCAAGAGTACTGGAGTTGGTTGCCATTTCCTTCTCCAGGGGATCTTCCCAACCCAGGGATCGAACCCGCATCTCCTGCCTCTCCTGCAGTGGCAGAGAGATTCTTTTCCTCTGCTGCACATGGGAAGATCCCGATCAAACACTTTAATTACTTTCAGGTGTTTTAGACTGAAAATACTTGTAATTGTTTCTGAAGATAACTTTTAAAACAGGTTTTTATTGTATTAATACAAAGGTATTTAAAGAGCTAATTACTAACTGAGATGAAACAGGAGGAAATGAAGTTTTCACATAAATACTTGGAGTTGTCGTCTTCCCTGTTAGGTGGGACTGTTGACATTGTGGAGAGTGAACCTGAGAATGATCATGGAGTTGAACTACTTGATCAGAATAACAGTATTCGTGTGCCAAGAGAAAAGATGGTTTATATGACTGTCAATGACTCTCAACAAGAAGATGAAGATTTAAGTAAGTAGGTGGCCTTTTTGTGGGAGAGCGTTTTATATTTCTGTGTGCTTTAAATTTTTAAAAATGTACCACTATTTGAAGAAAAAAGTACTGTGGCAAACATTATTGTACTTCCATAGTGCAAAAAAAAATCAGTGATTCTTGGTGTTTACTCAAGATACCATTTTATGAACAAATTACGGTGAAAACCAAGAAAATGATTCATTAAATAAATGATTATAGTGTGTTTACTCTGTGAAGGTAATATTCTTGGTATGTAACATTTGAACTTTCTGTTTATTAACAATTCAAATAAATATATTTTTCCTGTCTGATCTGTAAACTTGGTCACAAAAGTGGTTCTGTTAATTTTGTATTCAGATGTTGCTGAAATTGCAGATGAAGTTTATATGGAAGTGATTGTAGGAGAGGAAGATGCTGTTGCTGCAGCAGCTGCTGCCACTGTGCATGAACAGGAAATGGATGACAGTGAAATGAAAACCTTCATGCCAATAGCGTGGGCAGCAGCTTATGGTAAGCCACATTGCAGCTTTAGGATTGTATGGTTCTTGAGTATGATTTTAAAATTAAAAAAGGTTTTGTTGTCTTAGGTTTCAGAAATATGAATACTAATGAACTGATTTAAGTAAAAACTGAGAAAAATGATATAGTCTATCATTTGTCTTTAGGAGGAACTGTCTCTATGCTTATGTTATTTAAGTAGTATGAAGACTTCAGGGGGCATCCCAGGTGTCTTGGTGGTAAAGAATCCATCTGCCAGTGAAGACCTGGGTTTGATCCTTTGGTTGGGAAGATACCCTGGAGGAGGGCATGGCTACCCACTCCAGTGTTCTTGTCTGGGAAGTCCCATGGACAGAGGAACCTGGCGGGCTACAGTCTGTGGGATCACAAAGACAGCTGAGCACACATGCACGTAGATTTTCAAGCTCAAACGTTTTCATCTTTAGTATGTTACTTGTTTGAGTGAGAATGAGAGTTAATAGAGGAAAATGATGCTATATTTGGAAGCTAGGCATTTCCTTTCATCTTATATAAATATGTCCAATGTTTATACCTATATAGGGAATTACTCATTCATGAGTATCATGGCTTTACATTGTTGTCATTAATAAAGAGTCCCTAATTCTTTATAATACTGTATAATTTTGTTTTTTAATGCACACTGTTAGGTAATAATTCTGATGGAATTGAAAATCGGAATGGCACTGCAAGTGCTCTCTTGCACATAGATGAGTCTGCTGGACTTGGCAGACTGGCTAAACAAAAACCAAAGAAAAGGAGAAGACCTGATTCCAGGCAGTACCAAACAGGTGAGGGCATACGAGTTCCACAGCTCAGCATGCTTTGCGAGCTCTCAGAGGAAATTCCAGTATATATTCCATAAAGGCATTTAGTTGTTGATGGCATTTTAGTTGTTAGAATACATGCAATTTTTGTGTACTGAATTTGAAAATAACAGTTTTTAAGAATTAAGTGATATTCATGAATGATTTCCTTTCATAAAAAGAAACAGTTTTGAATCACAGTGTACTTCAGGAAAAATAGTGAAAACTATCAGGCTACTTTATTGGAAATGCAAGTTAATCACTAAAATGTTATGTTAGTTAAGTTTGAATGAAAAAATTTAAAGTCATTTTGTGTCAGCATGAAGCAAGCACATTCATAGAGGAGCAGGACAAATTCTACAGTTGTTAATTGAACATTTGTCTTTTCTGTATAGCTTGTCTAGTGATTTGCCCATTAGAATTTTTTATGGCTATGACTGTAGTTTACTGTCAGTTCATACAAACTTGATAACTGACATAAAACCAAAGTGGTTGAGCTTTATGAATGTTTTCCCTATGTATCTAAGCAAATATGGCTTTCAGTTTTTGCTGCTTCATATATTTTAATTGGTTTTTTATTTTAATTATATTTTAATTGGTATAGTCATTATGAGTTTTCTGGACCAAATTCACTTTATCACTATGATAACTATGGTTTTTTGTTGAAAAGTGTAATATATAAGACAGAGTACTTGTAAATGTGTTCAGAACTCTGTATGCTTGAGGAGATGACAACTGAACTTCATTTGATCACTCACATTCCTTTCTTTTCCTTTCTTAGCAATAATTATTGGTCCTGATGGACATCCCTTGACTGTCTATCCTTGCATGATTTGTGGGAAAAAGTTTAAGTCAAGAGGTTTTTTGAAAAGGCACATGAAAAACCATCCTGAACACCTTACCAAGAAGAAGTACCGCTGTACTGACTGTGATTACACTACCAACAAGAAGATAAGTTTACACAATCACCTGGAGAGCCACAAGCTTACCAGCAAGGCGGAGAAGGCCATTGAATGCGATGAGTGCGGAAAGCATTTCTCTCATGCTGGGGCTTTGTTTACTCATAAAATGGTGCATAAGGAAAAAGGAGCCAACAAAATGCACAAATGTAAATTCTGTGAATATGAGACAGCTGAACAAGGGTTACTGAATCGCCACCTTTTGGCGGTCCATAGCAAGAACTTTCCTCATATATGCGTGGAGTGTGGTAAAGGTTTTCGTCATCCATCAGAGCTCAAAAAGCACATGCGAATCCATACTGGAGAGAAGCCGTATCAATGCCAGTACTGCGAATATAGGTCTGCAGACTCTTCTAACTTGAAAACGCATGTAAAAACTAAGCATAGTAAAGAGATGCCATTCAAGTGTGACATTTGTCTTCTGACTTTCTCAGATACCAAAGAGGTCCAGCAACATGCTCTTATTCACCAAGAAAGCAAAACACACCAGTGTTTGCATTGTGACCACAAGAGTTCGAACTCAAGCGATTTGAAACGACACATAATTTCAGTTCACACAAAGGACTATCCCCATAAGTGTGACATGTGTGATAAAGGCTTTCATAGGCCTTCAGAACTCAAGAAACATGTGGCTGCCCACAAGGGTAAAAAAATGCACCAGTGTAGACATTGTGACTTTAAGATTGCAGATCCGTTTATTCTAAGTCGCCATATTCTCTCAGTTCATACAAAAGATCTTCCCTTTAGGTGTAAGAGATGTAGAAAGGGATTTAGGCAACAGAATGAGCTTAAAAAGCATATGAAGACACACAGTGGCAGGAAAGTGTATCAATGTGAGTATTGTGAGTATAGCACTACAGATGCCTCAGGCTTTAAACGGCACGTTATTTCCATTCATACAAAAGACTACCCTCACCGTTGTGAGTACTGCAAGAAAGGGTTCCGAAGACCTTCAGAAAAGAACCAGCACATAACGCGACATCATAAAGAAGTTGGCCTGCCCTAACAGTAACACATCTACAGACTTTGTAGAGATATTGGCCTTGAAGCAGAAATTTCATTTTAAAGCTATTCAGTCTTGTTCACATACAGTACTGTACATTGATTTATACTGTGTACAGGTAGGATTATTTCTTGTTAACTTTGCATTTTACTCAGTAGAGTATTCTGCATCCTGTTCAGTTTAAATGAGGAAAAGTAACAACCAAAATTTTGTTTTTAATAATTTCTGAGTCTATATTGAATGTTTCAGTCTTTGAAGTTTTACTGCTTTAAGTGTTTATTCACCTGTATGGTACTCTTCTAAGACCACATGAAAGATTAAAAAAAAACCCATAGTATTGGTAACTCTAAAAGTAATCATTTTCTCATTTTTCCCGCACAAATTTTTAGCATTAAATAGAAACATCTCCTAATGTCAATGAGAGATTTTACTGTCAGGTCTAAGTTAAACATGAAAGTCATTTCCTTGTCTGGCTGAACATTTTCAGGTCACATGACCATGAAACTTCCCACTTGAGACTCTACCCGCTGAATATAAAATATTGACTAGGTTTGTGTTTAATTTTCATCCTGTTTAACAGAAAAAGCGTGCTTTGTTTTATCCTCTTTGTAGTGTTGTGGTTTTTTTTGCCACCATAGCATGCTTTTAGAATGTGATATTGAAAGGTTTTTCTTTTTCCTGTTTTTTACTCTTTTGTCTATACTCCTTGTTTTGGGATAGTTGTGTTCTGCAGATGAGATTTATTGTGAACTAAGTTGAAATTTTTTTAGAGATGTATGTGGCTCATAGATTGCACAGCTGGATGTGTAAGGTACCCCAAATTTTATGTGTACCTTTTTGTTGCTTATTTTATGTACGTCAGCACCCAGTCCAAAATTTTAAGTCTATAATGGGAAGAATTAAAGGTACTGTAACCTGGAAGATCCAGGTATATGAAAGAGCATTTTCCCCAGCTTGTAATTCAGAGGTTAAAATTTAGCTGAAAAATTGGGGGGGAAAAATGACACTAGTGTATTTATAAAAAGTTATGGTAACAGTCTTTGGTAATTGGAAAAGAAAAGTCGTTTCTAGATAGAATGCTTACATAACAACTTAATCTTTATACCTTAAAAAAATTTCTGAAAAGCTAATGGAGTATCAAGACATTGGCTCTCAGTTCTGATTGAGAAACTTTTAAAGACACTGTCATCTCAGAGAATAAGATGATAGAGTAACAAAGGAGTAGCTCTATATAGTGAAGACTACTGCAAACTAAAGTTGACAAGTTAAATGTTGACATTTTAACGTATAAGATGAATTCAAACAATTACAATTTGGTTATGTTAATACAAATTTTATACCACAGTTAAACACTTTTTAGTGTTTTAGTTAAATTAGCTACTGGCATATATGTACTGGCACATGGGGGGAGATTAGAAATTTTTCTTCTCTTAGGATAGGTACCTTACAACTTCATTATATGGTGCTTTCTTCTACTTCTGCTGTAAAAGTTTCATCTTTTTTGCCTTTCTCTGTGCCATTAATATTCTTGTTCAGAAGTTTTATTAATAGGGTTAGAAATCAAAGTATTTGGGTTTATTGACAGCCACTCAAGGCTAGGTTAATTAATTCTCATTCTAAGTCAAGTGCTTTAGGTACGTAGGAATTTAAACTTAGTGCCAGTCACAGGATGGATTTTGGAACCTCTGCCTTCTTGGCCTCCATGTATGTCCCCACCTGTTTTAGTATCCATCTGTTTTCCTGATCTGGAAAACTGTTTCTGTGTGTAAGAGTCTTCTAAATCCCCCTTGAATTTGTTAACCCCTACAGTAACAGAAAATGTTTAATGAAAGTTTACATTTATGAATTTTAGAACATTCTGTAAAATTAATACAGATAAATAGCTATTTATATTTTAAGGAATATACTGAAAGATAACACAGAACTTTACATATTTCACACATATTCTGGAGTCAAACAGTTGTTTCTAAGCACAATATTGAAACCTTCAAAAGGTGTTTAAAGATTTGGTCAAGTAAGTATGGTAAAATACTTGTCTTCATAAAGAAAAAATTAAATTGTACTTATTGTTATGTGCTAATATTAGCTGAAATTGTTTTAATCCTTAAAACAATTTGATTAGCAAAGCTAAAAAAAAAAAATAGATGTTTCAGTTTAATATTTTAAAGAGGTACCAGTTTTTAGAAAACATAAGTTATTTGTTGAAATAACCTGTTAAATATTGTATGTTCTTCTGTACATTGTAAAATACTTAATAAGAAATTCATACAGAAAAATGTGACACTATTGTAAATGTGTACTTGAAAGTAACATGCAAAAATAAAAATCAGACTTATTTTCCTGATAATCAGTGTTTAGTTTGTTACCAGTACAAAGTAATACTTCTTTAAGAAAAAAAAAAAAACTTTTGTTAAATCTAATAAACATAAAACAGTGGATTGTTTTTTTTGCATTTTAAAATTCTCTGTATAGCAGTGGAATGTGTGCAAAATACTTAGTTGCCTTCCTTTTTTGACTTCGTTAGAAATGTTTCCTGTGACTTTGCAGGTAATACTTTACAGTAGTTGATGTTGAATCCTGTTAATTATCATGTCTTTGAAATTTTTTTTCTTTCATATTTGAAAAGATTTGTTTTTTCAGCATTTCCAAATTCTGGGGTCTCCCATGTATAAAATCATTGTTTTAGAGTTCATTTCAGTATGAAATCACAAGAATCAGTGGTGGTGATTACTATCTTCATAGCAAAGAGCCTGTCCTTGAGTTACTCTTTTGTGTCCAGTTTGGAGGTTTCTTATAAACACTGACAGAATGGGTTATTGTCGTGGTAAATTAGAAGCTAGACTCTAAATTATGAGGAATTGTCTTTATTCCATTCAGAATGCTGTTGTGGAATACCATAGAATGGGTAGCTCATGAACGACAGGTAAGTATTTCTCACAATAGCAGAGATGAGGAGTTCATGGTCAAGGTAGAGAATGATTGCTCCTTCTTCATAGACCACCATTTTCTGTTTATCTTCACATGGTGGTGGAGTGAGGGAGATATGAAGGGAGGGCTTATTTTCTCTTGTGAGGGCTATATCCTCATGATCAAATAGGGTCATATTAGGCCCCACCTACTAATACCATCACATTGGGATTAGCACATGAAAACAATAATTTTATGATGTCACAGTGAAGGGGAATTTTAAAAAATGATTGGGACATTCAGATTTTTATTGAGACAAAATTGACCCAATGTATGTCAGGTTTTTTTTTTTTTAATATTTTTATTTATTGATTTGGCTTTGCTGTCTCTTAGTTGGGGCACGTGAGATCTAGTTCCCTGGCCAAGGATCGAACCTGGGCCCCCTGCATTGGGAGTGCAGAGTCTTAGCCACTGGACCACCGGGAATGTCCCTAAGTCACTTAAAGTGTACAGTTGGCCTTTAATTCATTAACAGTACTCTGCAACCATCACCTATTTCGTTTCAAAAGTCTTTGATTTTGCAGATAAGGATCTTGCAGTTCTTCCACCTTAGAGGAACATGTATTTGCCTGATAGCTCAAACTGTAAATAATTAAAATTTGAGTTAAAAATTATTGAAATGGTGAATGTTAACTTTGTCATAAGTCAGATGAGACCATGGCAACTGAATAACTTGTTTATAATACACTACTTCATAAATGGCCCTCCCAGGTGGCTCTGAGGTAAAGAATCCACCGGCCAGTGGAGAAAACTCGGGTTTGATCTTTGATCAGGTACATCACCTGGAAGAGGGCATGGCAACCCACTCCAGTATTCTTGCTTAGAGAATCACTTGAACAGGCCCTGGCTGGCTACAGTCTGGAGGTCCCTAGCTGTACAAAACGGAGCATGTGTGCAGACACACAGACACACTTTATAAATGACAGAAGATTACCCACTCCGGAGTTCTTTGGCTTCCCTAGTAGATTAGCTGGTAAAGAATCCAGCTGCAATGCAGGAGATCTGCACTGGATCCTTGGGAGAAAGGAATGGCTACCCACTGAAGTATTGTGGCCTGGAGAATTCCATGGACTGTGTAGTCCATGGGGTTGCAAAGAGTCAGATAAAACTGAGCCAGTTCTGCTTTTCAGATCCCTACTTCCCAGATAATTTGTAGCAGTATTATCTGGAATAGAAAAGTACAACCAGTCAGTCAATATCTTAAAGATAACGCTATTGCAGAGCTGTGACTATTGAACCGCCAGCCAAGATACCTTATCAGCATTACTCAGAGGCATGATGTATAATCAATAACTTGGTTCATTTCATTTGCTCTGTTGAGTCCGACACTTTGCAACCCCATGAATCACAGCATGCCAGGCCTCCCTGTCCATCACGAACTCCCAGAGTTGACTCAAACTCATGTTCATCAAGTTCGTGATGCCATCCAGCCATCTCATTCTCTGTCCCCGTCTCCTGCCTCCAATGCCTTCCGAGCATCAGGGTCTTTTCCAATGAGTCAGCTCTGCATGAGGTGGCCAAAGTATTGGAGTTTCAGCTAAAGCCTCAGTCCTCCCAATGAACACCCAGGACAGGACTGATCTCCTTTAGGATGGACTGGTTGGATCTTGAAGTCCAAGGGACTCTCAAGAGTCTTCTCCAACACCACAGTTCAAAAGCATCAATTCTTCAGTACTCAGCTTTCTTGACAGTCCAACTGTCACATGCAGAGATGACCACTGGAAAAACCATAGCCTTGACTAGACGGACCTTTGTTGGCAAAGTAATGTCTCTGCTTTTTAACATGCTGTCTAGGTTGGTCATAACTTTCTTTTCAAAGAGTAAGTGTCTTAATTTCGTGGCTGCAGTCACCATCTGCAGTGATTTTCTAGCCCAGAAAAATAAAGTCAGCCACTGTTTCCCCATCTGTTTCCCATGAAGTGATGGGACCAGATGCCATGATCTTAGTTTTCTGAAGGTTGAGCTTTAAGCCAACTTTTTCACTCTCCTTTTTCACTTTCATTAAGAGCCTTTTTAGTTCCTCTTCGCTTTCTGCCATAACAGTGGTGTCATCTGCATATGTGAGGTTATTGATATTTCTCCCAGCAATCTCGATTCCAGCTTGTGCTGCTTTGTCCCAAGGTTTCTCATCATGTACTCTACATATAAGTTAAATAAGCAGGGTGACAATATACAACCTTGACGTACTCCTTTTCCTATTTGAAACCAGTCTGTTCCATGTCCAGTTCTAACTGTTGCTTCCTGACCTGCATACAGGTTTCTCAAGAGGCAGGTCAGATGATCTGGTAATCCTGTCTCTTTCAGAATTTTCCACAGTTTATTGTGAGCCACACAGTCAAAGCCTTTTGGCATATTCAATAAGGCAGAAATATACTGTAATGGTCTTTATCTTTCTGGCTTACTTCGCTCTGTATAATGGGCTCCAGTTTCACCCATCTCATTAGAACTGATTCAAATGAATTCTTTTTAATGGCTGCGTAGATGTATAGGACAGACTTGTGGACTCTGTGGGAGAAGGCGAGGGTGGGGTGTTTCAAGAGAACAGCATCGAAACATGTATATCTAGGGTGAAACAGATCACCAGCCCAGGTTGGATGCATGAGACAAGTGCTCAGGCCTGGTGCACTGGGAAGACCCAGAGGGATGGGGTGGAGAGGGAGGTGGGAGGGGGGGACCGGGATGGGGAATACATGTAAATCCATAGCTAATTCATTTCGATGTATGACAAAAACCACTGCAATGTTGTAATTAGCCTCCAACTAATAGAAATAAATGGAAAAAAAAATCAGTTACAGAAAAAAAAATGTTTATTAATAAAAAAAAAGCGGAAATAGATGTGTTTTTGAAACCCTCTTGTTTTTTTTGCTGATTCAGCAGATGTTGGCAATTTGATCTTTGGTTCCTTTGCCTTTTGTAAAACAACCTGAACACCTGGAAGTTCTGGGTTCACATATTGCTGAAGCCTGCCTTGGAGAGTTTTGAGCATTACTTTACTAGTGTGTGAGATGAATGGAATTGTGCAGTAATTTGAGCATTCTTTGGGATTGCCTTTCTTTGGGATTGGAATGAAAAGGGATCTTTTCTAGTCCTGTGGCCACTGCTGCGTTTTCCAAATTTGCTACCATGTTGAGTGCAGCACTTTCACAGCATCATCTTTCAGGATTTGAAATAGTTCAACTGGAATTCCATCACCTCCACTAGCTTTGTTTGTGGTGATGCTTCTAAGGTCCACTTGACTTCACATTCCAGGATGTCTGGCTCTAGGTGGGTGATCACACCATTGTGCTTATCTGGGTCGTGAAGATCTTTTATGTACAGTTCTGTGTGTTCTTGCCACCTCTCAATATCATCTGCTTCTGTTAGGTCCATACCATTTCTGTCCTTTATCAAATCCATCTTTGCGTGAAATGTTCCTTTGGAATCTCTAATTTTCTTGAAGAGATCTCTCTCTAGTGTTTCCCATTCTGTTGTTTTCCTCAATTTCTTTGCATTGATCACTGAGGAAGGCTTTCTTATCTCTCCTTGCTATTCTTTGGAACTCTGCATTCAAATAGGTATATCTTTCCTTTTCTCCTTTGCTTTTCACTTCTTTTCACAGCTATTTGTAATGTCTCCTCAGAGAGCCATTTTGCTTTTTTGCATTTCCTTTAGTCTTAATCCCTGTCTCCTGTACAGTGTCATGAACCTCCATCCATAGTTAATCAGTTTATCAGATCTAGTCCCTTAAATCTATTTCTCACTTCCACTGTATAGTCATAAGGGATTTGATTTAGGTCATATCTGAATGGTCTAGTGGTTTTCCCTACTTTCTTCAAGCAATAAAGGAGTTCATGATCTGAGCCAGTCAGCTCCCGGTCTTATTTTTGCTGACTCTATAGAGCTTCTCCATCTTTGGCTGCAAAGAATATAATCAGTCTGATTTCAGTGTTGACCATCTGGTGATGTCCATGTGTAGCATCATCTCTTGTGTTGTTGGAAGAGGGTGTTTGCTATGACTAGTGCATTCTCTTGGCAAAACTCTTATTAACCTTTGCCCTGCTTCATTCCATACTCCAAGGCCAAATTTACCTGTTAGTCCAGATGATTCTTGACTTCCTACTTTTGCATTCCAGTCCCCTATAATTAAAAGAACAACCTTTTGGAATGTTAGTTCTAAAAGGTCTTGTAGGTCTTCATAGAACCGTTAACTTCAGCTCCTTCAGCATTGCTGGTTGGGGCATAGGCTTGGATTACCGTGGTATTGAATGGTTTGCCTTGGAAATGAACAGAGATCATTCTGTCGTTAATGAGAGTGCATCCAAGTAGTGCATTTGGGGCTCTTGTTGACTCTTGTTGATGGCTATTCCATTTCTTCTAAGGAATTCCTGCCCACAGTAATAGATATAATGGTCATCTGAGTTAAATACACGCATTCCAGTCCATTTTAGTTCGCTGAGTCCTGCAATGCCGATGGTCACTCTTGCCATCTCCTGTTTGACCACTTCCAATTTGCCTTGATTCATGGACCTAACATTCCAGGTTCCTATACAATATTGCTCTTTACAGCATCAGGACCTTGCTTCTATCACCAGTCACATCCACAACTGGGTATTGTTTTTGCTTTGGTTCCATCCCTTCATTCTTTCTGGAGTAATTTCTCCACTCTTCTTCAGTAGCATATTGGGCACCTACCGACCTGGGGAGTTCATCTTTCAGTATTACATCATTTTGTCTTTTCATACTGTTCATGGGGTTCTCAAGGCAAGAATACTGAAATGGTTTGCCATTCCCTTCTCCAGCAGACCACATTTTGTCAGACCGGTCATGTCCAACTCTGTGACCCCCTGAACTTGTAGCAGCACACTAGGCTTGCCATCGTTCATTACTTCCCAGAATTAACTCAAACATGTCCATTGAGTTTATGATGCCACCAAACAGCTCATCCATTGTTGCCCACTTCTCCTTACCTCAGTCTTTCCCACCATCATGGTCTCTTCAGTGAGTCAGCTCTTCACATCAGAGGGCCAAAGTATTGGAACTTCAGCTTCAGCATCAGTCCTGATTGAATGATCAGTACTGATTTCCTTAGGATTGAGTGGTTTGATCACGCAGTCTTAAGATTCTTTTCTTGCATCACAGATGGAAAACATCAATTTTTGCTGCTTAGTCCTCTTTAAGATCCAACTCTCCAACTGCCTCCTGTTTTCCAAGAAGTGATGGGACCAATTGCCATGATCTTTTTTCGAATGTTCAGTTTTATGCAGGCTTTTTCACTCTCCTCTTTATCATTTTCATCAGAGGGCTCTAGTCCACTTTGTGCTACTGGTCTTCTGGTGTTAGATCTGGGTTGAGAAGATCCACGGGAGAAAGGGATAGGCTACCCACTCCAATATTCTTGAGCTGCTTTTGTGGCTCAGCTGGTGAAGAATACACCTGCAAGGTGGGAGACCTCGAATTGATCCTGTTTGGGAAGATCCCCTGGAGAAGGGAAAGGCTACCCACTCCAGTATTCTGGCCTGGAGAATTCCAAGGACTGTATAGTCCATGGGGTTGCAAAGAATTGGACATGACTGACTCACTTCTACTGTTAGAGTTGTGTCATCTGTATGTCTGAGATTATGGATACTTTTCCTGGCAATCTTAATGCCAACTTATGCTTCATCCATCCTGGCATTTCATATGGTGTACTCTGTGTATATGTTAAATAAGCAGGGTGACAATACACAACCTTGACAAACTCCTTTCCCAGTTTTGAGCCAGTCAGTTGTCCCATGTCTGGTTCTCACTGTTGTTTCTTGTCCCACATACAGGTTTCTGAGGAAACAGGTAAAGTGGTCTGGTATTCACATCTTTTTTTTTTTTTTTTTTAAGTGTATTCTACAGTTGTGATCCACCCAGTCAAAGGGTTTAGCCTGGTCAATGAAGCAGAAGAGGATATTTTTCTGAAATTCTCTTGCTTTTTCTGTGTTCCAACAGATGTTTGATCTGGTTCTTTTGCCCCCCCCTCCTGCTTTTGCTTTTTTATTTGCTTAAAAATAGATTCAGGCTACTAATTTTACTACCCTCCCTGTTTTTATTTTATTTTTAAAAATTAATTTATTGTAATTGGAGGCTAACAACTTTACAGTGTTGTAGTGGGTTTTGCCATACATTGACAAGGATCAGTCATGGGTATACATGTGTTCCCCCATCCTGAAATCTCTCTCCACAGCACCTTCAGCGTTTGCCCCATTGCACCAGATTTGAGTGCCCTATTTCATGCATTGAACTTGGACTGGTGATCTGTTTCACATATGGTAATATACGTGTTTCAATCCTATTCTCTCAAATCATCCCACCGTCACCTTCTCTCACCGAGTCCAAAAGTCTGTTCTTTATATCTGTGTGTCTCACTGTCTTGCATATAGGGTCATCATTACCATCTTTCTAAATTCCATGTATATGTGTTAATATATTGTATCAAGTGTTTTTGTTTCTGACTTCACTCTGTATAATGGGCTCCAATTTTCATCCACCTCATTTGAACTGATCAAATGTGTGTGTGTTTTTTTTAATAGCTGAGTAATTTTCCATTGTGTGTGTACACCACAGCTTTCTTATCCATTCCTCTGCCGATGGACATCTAGGTTGCTTTCATGTCCTGGCGATTATAAGCAGTGCTACGATGAACATGGGGTACATGTCTCTCTTTCTGTTCCTGTTTCCTCAGTGTTTAGGCCCAGCAGTGGGATTGCTGGGTTGTATGGCAGCTCTACTTCCAGTTTTTAAAGGAATCTCAACACTGTTCTCTATAATGGCTGTACCAGTTTGCATTCCCACCAGCAGTATAAGAGAGTTAGCTTTTCTCTGCATACTCTCCAGCATTTATTGTTTGTAGGCTATTTGATAGCAGCCATTCTGATCAATGTGAGATGGTACAGCATTGTGGTTTTAAGTTGCATTCCTCTGATAATGAGCTATGTTGAGTATATTTCATGCATTTGTTAGCCATCTGTATATCTTCTTTGGAGAAATGTCTGTTTAGTTCTTTGACCCATTTTTTGATTGAGTCATTTATTTTTCTGAAATTGCGCTGCATGAGTTTCTTGTGTATTTTTGAGATTAATCCTTGGTCAGATGCTTCATTCCCTATTATTTTCTCCAATTCTGAAGGCTGTCTGTTCACCTTGCTTATAGTTTCCTTTGTGGTGCAAAAGCTTTTAGTTAGGTACCCCCCCCCCTTTTTTTGCTTTTATTTCCTTTATTCTGGGAGGTGTGTAATAGATGATCCTGCTCTAATTTATGTCAGAGAGTGTTTAGCGTATGTTTTCCTCTCGGAGTTTTATTGTTCCTGGTCTTACATTTAAATCTTTAATCTATTTTTAGTTTATTTTTGTGTATGGTGTACAAAAGTGTTCTAGTGTCATTCTTTGACAGATGGTTGACCAATGTTCCCAGCACCACTTTTTAAAGAGATTGTCTTTTCTACATTTTATACTCTTGCATCCTAATAAGGTGTCCATAGGTGAGTGAATTTATCTGTGGGCATTCTGTTTTGTTCCATTGATCCATGTTTCTGTCTTTGTGCAAGTACCATACTGTCTTGATGAGTATAACTTCATAGTATACCCTGAAGACAGGCAGGTTGATTCCTCCTGATACACTGTTTCATAAGATTGTTTTGGCTATTTGAGGTATTTTCTATTTCCATAGAGATTGTGAAATCATTTTTTTTTTTTTAGCTCTGTGAAAAATGCCATTGGTACCTTGATAAAGATTACATTGAATCTATAGATTGCTTTGGATGGTATACTCATTTTAACTATATTTCTTCTTCCTCTCGCAGGCAGGAATTCGAACAATATTCAGGAAGTTCGGTCATGCCAGCAGACCTAGACATTCTCTTCCTCTGTCCAAGGTGTGGCCATGCCCCCTTAGTACTGTGTAGTGTTCATGTCTGCCCAGCAAGAGAGAGAGGGTAGCCCATCCGCCTCTATGGTTCAGCAGTGATGACCCACTGTTGGATTTCAAATTTGAGAAAGCACTGTCAAACCATGTGGAACAGAATAGTCTGATCTCCCATGGGTGCAACTCACTGAGGAGGAGAAAGGCTTGCTTTCACTACAAGGTTAAGCAGCTCTTCTGAGCGCTGGTGTCCAGAGAATGGCAGGCAGCCACAACACCCCTCACAAAGATAGACACAAAGAGAGAGCGGGCCCTATGACACACACAAAGATCACTTCATGCTATGCATGAAGCAGAGACAAAGACACACAGAAAGAGATCTGTACCCTATGGCTCTGGTGACCCTGAACAGTAGAGGTCAAGTGTTGCAAACGTTAGGGTTTGTAACCACTCCCCTATGATCCCAACAGCAACAGGCTTCTGTCCCATGGAGGAAAGTATCCAGCCACTTTGTACCCCTGCCTATCCTTTGGATAATCAGGGAGAGCTCCCAGGGATTGACGGTCCCATGGGACACAGGAGTGTGCTCTTTGGATTGTGGAGCAAGAACACATGGCTTCAATTTCCAGAGGCCAATTCAATGTCAGAGCCTGGGGGTAGCGCCAGATGCAATAGCCTGTCCTCCCTGAAGCCGAGTGTCGCCACGTGGGGGCGCTGGAGCCCAGGAAGCCGGGAAGACGCCCTCAGGTCTAGGGCCATGTCCATCAGGGTGCCGCCCCCTACCCTCTCTGCCATTGGTCTAGATATGGCCAAGGAGCCTGAGCGTGTCTCACAGCCTAGGGGTCCCATGTATTGGGCTGATCTCCGTGCACATTCTCCTAGCCTCTCTGGAACCCCCTTCTTCAGCCTCAAGGCACCCGCCACACACCAGTCCCCCCCCTGCTGACCATTCCACTCTCATCTTACCCCAAAGAGCTAGCGAGCCCCAGCCGGTTACTACAGCCCGGGCCGCCTTTGCGCACCACTTGCTGTGCTATTATGCCCGGTCCCTTCGAATCTGCCACAGCTCGGGGTCATGGCCAGGGCCAAGAGGAGCAAGAGAGGCGGCCAGAGGAAGGCAGCAGCGTCCCGGGACTCCGGACTTTCTTAGCTGGGAGCCCAGGTGCTCAGGGGGCAGTGGCCACACGGCCTGTCGTGATGCTGTGCACGGCTGGGACTTTGCAGCCACCAGTTGGCACACCAGGCGAAGAGGTCACCCTCTACGTGGTGGAGGCAGTGGACGACAGCGGGGCCCTGGTAGACGGAGATGAGGCGGGGATCTGGCGGGAGTGCCAGCTGCTGGTGAAAGACATCATGGAGGAGGGGGAGGTTGTGGCCGATGAGGTGTGGGATCGGGGGTCCTGCCAGGAGATGGAGGAGAAGACGGTGGAGCAGGGCCTGGAAAGATCCAGAGGCGTGAGTGAGCAGCCGGCGCTAGATATGCTACAGGCACTGTGCGCCCTGCAGTTGAAAATGAGCTCCCAGCATGAGGAAAACTGCCGGGCCTACGTTCGGTTCATGTACATGAACCATCTGAGGAGGAAGCATCACTTGGCTTGGAGAAGTGCCATCCCCAAGGGCATCCCTGGCTTCTGGGCCAAAGCTGTATCCTTCCTGCTGCTCCTAGAGGTCTGCCTCTCAGGAAGAGGAGGAGGAAGTGGAGCAGAAGCTGGAGCATGTGCCTGGCGGGAGGGGTGGCGGGTTGGGGGCGGGTATGGGGCGAGGGCACAGGAAAGGTGACAAAGCCCGTTGAGGGAAGTGTGGTCCTGGGCAGTGGCAGGTTCCAAAGGCACAGCCAAGTAGAATTCGGGTAGAGCAACACCTATAAATGTCACAGCCATGACTCTGGGTTTCCCCTTCATGCCTGCGTCTGAGGAGGACCAGCACCCGAGGCCTCTAGGTCAGGATGACCAGAGAAAGTACACTAGAGCAGCAACTGCAGACATTTATTGTTGTAAATGTGGATGATCCCCAGAAATAGCTGAGAAAAGGGTCTCACATACACACAGACACCCACTCACAGTGATACACACACATTCAGACACACACATTCAGAAACACACACACACCCCAGTTTCTTTCAGATACGGTGTCACAAGGACTGCAAGTCCGAACCATGTTACCAGTGACATGCAACTACCCAGCAAACACGGGCCAGGAGGGAGGCAGTAGAGGTCAGAAATAGCCCCTGGTTGCGAGATGCAGACCACCTGAGCTGCAGAACAGCAGAGAACCCAGAGCCACAAGCATGTCTGATGGTATGGCAGGGCCTGAAGACGTCAGTGGTGGCCGGGGAAGTGGGAGTGCCCAGCATCCTTGCAGATGCCTGATCCAGTGTCCTTCTTCCAGCCCAGACTAGGGCTGTTGCTCCTGGCTCTACTTGGCCTGGCATGTGGCCTGAATGGCTCCGTGACCTAAAGCAGATTATGAACCACCCTCAAGTGTCCATCGTAATCAGCACCCAAGATGAAGACTTTCTTAGCTACATGATTGACTTCAAGGACAGTGAGGGAGGCTTAAGATGGGTGCGTTTGGCACTTGACAAGGAGCTGGGGGATGGTGTTATCCATGGGCCTGTACTGTGAGACTTTGGAGAGGTGTCATGTAGGCTGTTAATGCCTGCCTGGGAGGCAAGCTGAGGCCCCTCAATGCTTGAACCTTTTCCCTACTCCCTGTGCTGGCAGGGCCAGGTGCGGAGCCATCCGCGGCCCCGCTTCAAGCTGATCTTCACCTTTTGGAACAACTCGAACTTCTGTAAAATGGTGATTGTTAAGGACTATTACCTTGAGATCACTGGTATACGTGGCTCCTAGGGTGTTGAGTGTGGGTGTGCAAGGGGGCTGGGGTGTGGGGGGTGGATGCTTCAGCTGCGGCATCTACCCCTGTCTCCCATGTCTTTCTACAGGATATAGGGTACGTCGTTCCACTCCAGTCCACTGGTTCTGGGACTTTGAACGGGGAGCACACAGCCACAGGCTGGACACCAGGAGCCTTACCTTTCTCAATTGGCTGTCAGGCCACAACTGCCCAGAATCAAACAGGATTGCTGATTGTTTTGTGTGGGCCTGCGCACAGTTAGTGATTGATGTTGGAACTCTTGGCTTCTGACAGGAGGGTTAGGGGCCTGGTCAGCCCCAGGCTGACCTTGCTCTTATTGCCATCAGCTCATTGGGCAGGACGTGTGGGATGATCCCCCGATGTACTACCCCAGGGAGGAATTTTGTGCCATGAGAGGTAGCTGACAGAAACACAGGTGGTGAGGGGGTCTGCAGGGAGGCCCTGAGGGGACAGCCGTGTAGAAGTTGGGGCACTGTCCTTTCCCAGATGGGGATCCTCAGGCTCATGCAACCTGGCTGCGGAGCCTGGGTTTGGGTCATGCATGTAGCAGGTGACGTGCTGAGACTGGAGGCTTGGGGACTTGGTGTGTCCATGAGTGAAGCAAGTCTCCCTCCAAGCAGCTGTGGTTGCAGTGCCAGAGTCATCGGTGATTCTGCGCGAGGCAGGGTGAATGACGTCTATTTGTCAGAATCGTCCTTTGCTCAATCCCGCCATCCCCGGCCTCCTGCTGCTCAGAGAGTATGAGATTGTCTGAGTCCTTCCCTCCTGCCATTTCTCCTGAGATAACCTATGACTGGAAGGGCATCCTCTCTGGTCTCCCAGTGCACTTGAGTGCTGAGTTTGGGGTCATCTGTGAATTTCCACATCCACCAATCGCCATCTCACCAACACCACGCAGGGCGAGATGGAACTGGCTTCAGGCCGGCTTGGGAAAATATGGAAGAGCTGCGGGACAAGGTGGATAGGGGGCCCCAAAGGAAGGACATGGTGCCTACTGATGCCATCTCCCACATTGCTGGGCACGGGCGTCTTCAGCTACTGAGAGAGCTGTGGTCCCTGTTTGCGTTTGTGTCCCTGTGCTGAGCATGTGTGTGTATATACACAAGTGGGCTTGTGTCACCTGTGTTAATGTGGGTCTGTGTGTGTGTGTGTGTTTCTGGCCCAGCGCAGACGCACAGATGAAGGTCTCAGGAGAGGAACTGCCAAGCAATGAGAAGAGGAGGCACAAGGTGTCCCCAGACTGAGGGTAGTTGGTCGAACTATCTCTGCAGTGATCCTGTCCAGGCTGGGAAAGAGGAAAGGGTGGCCAGTGATAATTCAGAGCATGGCTCCCATGTGTGCAATTAGACCAAAAAGGAAAACATGTTCACCATTTTACTGTGTTATTTTGTGTGTTTGGACCAGGTGGAGGGTTGAGTGGTCAGAGGATTGTCCCAGGGAAAATCAGGTGGTGTGGGGCTTTGAATCCACTGCCTATGGACCCCTCAGTCTGTGGCAGAGTGGGCCAGCCGATGGAAATATTGGACGTGGCTACGGCAGGGCCTGGGATGGTGAGGAGGCTAAGGTCCTGTGGAGAAGGGCAGAGACCTGAAGAGGGAGGAGTCACAGAGAGCCTGCTGCCCTGGAGACTTGTTCCACACACGTGAGAAGGATACACGGGAGAAGTCCTGGGCCAGGGCTGCCCCGGATTTCCCCGTCAGGCAGCACGCTCCCTCCCAAAGGAGCACACACTGGCACAATAGAACACAAAATGTCAGCTGTGCTGATGTAGGCTGTCCGTGTGAAACCCCAGGCATTCTAGCAGACTCAGGGTGTGAGCGTGGCATGCCAGCAGGCACTTGCACCTGGCAGGGCAGAACGGCAAGGAGAGCACAGGTGTGGGGTGTACGTGTGTGTCCCTCTACTGGCGTGTGCCTGTGAGGCAGAGAAGTGGGAGGATGCAAGACTGGTGGGCTGGCTGCTTGTCCCAAGGGACCTTGGGACAGTGGGAGACAGGGAATGCCGAGGGGTGCGCTCAGAGCCTGCTGGTTTTCACTGACCCTGCCAAAAGATAGCTCATGGCTCGTGCTGAACGCCCTGATGTGAATCCCTTCCATCTTTTAGGGTCTTGTCCCTGGCTGTAAGGCCAGAGTGGCACAGGTGACAGTGTTATCTTGGTGGATTCTGGCAGTTTCACTTGAGCAGAATCTCTGATTTTGTCTTAGGGGATCTGTACCAGGTGACACTCAGAGGAACCCTGCTTTCCAGGTGACCATTTTCGATGTCCCTGGGCCCAACTGGGGACTGCCTTCCTCTGCCCGTGGCCTAGGTAGGCAAGCAGGGATGCCTGTCTTTCAAGAGACCTACCTGGGCCTAGTGAGAGTAACTGAAATAGAGCCTTGGCATTTATCAAATGATTGAGGCCTTGGGTGGGATCAAGCCCTCTGGGTGCACTTGAGATAGAAACGGTGTTTTGTGCCCAAGAGAGGCATGAGCTGTGGGCCTAAAAGGGCCAGTTTCCCAGGGCATCATCCTTTCGGGGATTCTTGTGTGTCTGGGTAGTTGTGAACTGATGGGACTATGTCTAGGGATGCCGCCTTACCTTTCTGGCCTCAGGTCCCATGCCTTGTATTGGAAGAGACCCTATAGATGCATGTGCACCTTCTTCACAACATTGTATCAGTCCCAGGCCTGCCACGGTCTCTTTGGGCTCTTGGAGGCTTGGGCATCTCATTGGCCTTTTCCTGCTTCAGGGAGACAGCGCTTGGGTGCACAGGTAGACAGGTGCACACAGAAAGCTCCAGAGATAGGGAGGGCAGGGGACCTCAGCCAGAATGTTGTGGGCCCTAACAGATGATAGGCTTGCAATGGGGCACAGACTTGACAAGGCATGATGTAGAGAGGTGCACACCAAGAAAGCAGTTCTCCAAGTCAGCTGAGCCCAATGGCCCTTGTTTTCTGGTTCCCTGAAGGAATGCACAGGTAATGGAATCATGCCAACGTGACTGGTATTGTGAACCTACCCAAGGTTATGGGAGACTGTGGAACACAGGCGCAAGTCACTCAGCTGTCCATGGCGAGCACTTTCAGGCCTGGCTGACGCTCTGCAGGTCGGTCGTTGTCATGAACAATGCCAAGATTTGTGAACCTTGAGGACAAGTCACAGAGTTAGAAGTGCAAGCTGACAGGATCAACGACCAAGTGAAGGAAAATAACATGGACAAAGAAAGTTGGGTGCTTACCAGAACCCATGTTCTGGAACAAGAAAGCCTATACTTCTGCACATGTGTTAGTCTCTCTCAGGGACGTGAGTGTGTACATGTGGATGTGTGTGCACGTACTCACACAGAAGTGCCTACCGGTACACTTGTGATTGTGAACATTTGGAAGACATCTAGATAGGTGACGCAAGAATGGACAGCAGAAACATGAAGGGAACATAGACTGTTGCAAGCAGAAGCACTAAATTCAGGGAACCATGCCCTATGATCTCACTGAGTTAGCAAGTTCCACATCAAAATAGATGCCTGCAGCCCGGACCCCTGGCAGAAAGGAGAGGCAGGAGGAAATCACCTGGGCATGACACATGGCTTGAAATTCCAGAGGCCAATTCAATGCCAGCGCCTGGGGTAGTGCCAGATGCAATAGCTGTGCCCTCCCTGAAGCAGAGTGGCACCATGTGGGGGCGCTGGAGCGCAGGAGGCATTGAAACCACTCTCTGGTCTAGGGTCATGTCCATAAGGGTGCCACTTGCTACCCTCTCAGACATTGGTTTAGATTTGACCCAGCAGCCTGAGCCTGTCTCACAACCTAACGGTCCCCAGTGTTGGGCTGATCTCGGTGCACCTTCTGGCCTCTCTGGAAACCCTTTCTTCAGCATCAGGCCACCCGTTACACACCATGGACAGCCCATGGACCATTCCACTCTCACCCCGCCCCAGATAGCAAGTGAGCCCCACCCAGTTACTGCAACCTGGGACGCCTTTGTGCACCAGTTGCTGTGCTATTATGTCTGGTTCCTCAACATCTGCACCTGTTCGGGGTCACAGCCAGGACACAGAGGAGTATGAGAGCTGGTCAGAGGAAGGCGGGAGCTTCCTGGGACTCTGGACCTTCCTAGCTAGGATCCCAGGTGCTCAGGAGGCAGTGACCAGGGGGCCTGCCGTCGCGATGCTGTGCATGGCTGGGACTTTGCAGCCACAAGTTGGCACAACAGGCAAAGAGGTCACCCTGTACGTGGTGGATGAAGTGGAGGACTGCATGTCCTGGTGGATGGAGACGCAGCGGGTATTGGGTGGGAGTGCCAGCTGTTGGCAGACGACGTCTGGAGGAGGTGGAGGTTGTGGCGGGTGAGGAGCGGGAACAGGGGTCCTCCCAGGAGCTGGAGGAGAAGCGTGTTGGGGAGCAGGGCCTGGAAAGACTGGAAGGCCTGAGTGAGGGGCCGGCGCTCGACGCGCTAGAAGCAATGACTGTCCTGCAGGTGGAAATGAGTTCTCGGCAAGTGGAAAACTGCCGGGCCTCCGATCAGTTCATGTGCATGAAGCATCTGAGGAGGAAGCATCACTTGTCTTGGAGAAACACCATCATCCAGGGCATCCCTGGCATCTGGGCCAAAGCTGTACCATCCTGCTGCTCCTAGGTGTCCACCTCTTAGAAGGAGGTGGAGGAGTTAGAGGAAGAGGTGGGGCAGAATCAGGAGGATGTGGGGGTGGCGTGGCGAGTTCAAAGGAATGATGCCAGAGGCCCCTGAGGGAAGTGTGGTCCTGGGCAGTGGCAGGTTCCAAAGGCACAGCCGAGTAGAATCTGGGCAGAGCCACACCTGTAAGTGTCACAGCCATGACTCTGGGTTTGTCCTTCAGGCCTGCATCTGAGGAGGACTGGTACCCCAGGCCTCTAGGTCTGGAATAACCAGAGAAATTACACTAGAGCAGCAACTGCAGACATTTATTGTTGTAAATGTGGATGATCCCAGGGAATAACTGAGACATGGGAGTCACACACACACACACACAGACACAGACACACACACACGTACAGACAAACACACACATACAGACACACATAGAAATACACACATGCCTGTTTTTTTCAAGTATGTTTTGTCTCAAGGAGTGCCTGTCCTAACCATGTAACCAGTGACATGCCACTACCCAGCACACACAGACCAGGAGGCAGACAGTAGAGGTCAGAAACAGCCCCTGCTTGTAGGATGCAGACCACCTGAGCTGCAGAACAGCACAGGGAACCCAGAGCCACGAGCGTGTCTGATGGTATGGCAGGGCCTGAAGGCGTCAGTGGCGGCCGGGCAAGCGCGAGTGCCCAGCATCCTTGCAGATGCCTGTTCCGTCTTCACAGATGCTCTGTGCAATCCTAAATGGGAAGGAAATTTTTTTAAAACAGGAGATAAGTACATATAAATACACATATGCAGAACTGATTTACTTTTCTGTACAATAGAAAATAACACTACATTTAAAACATATGTACATGTACTGACTGCAGGCTCCATTTATAGGGGTGAATACAATTCACAATATTTCTTTAAAAGTGCATGATATTCACTCATTATAATGATTTTCTGTGAATTGAACTCTTTTCTGTTTTACTCTTTGAGAGCCTAGAGACAGTAGCCCATCAGGCTCTGCTGTCCAGTGAGTTTCCAGGGAAGAATTCTGGAATGAGTTGCCATTTTCTCTTCCAGGGGAAACTTCCCAACTCACATCTCCTTTGGCTGCTGCCTTTGCAGGTGGACTGTTTACACA
Organism: Odocoileus virginianus; assembly: GCF_023699985.2. Classification (NCBI taxonomy): domain Eukaryota; kingdom Metazoa; phylum Chordata; class Mammalia; order Artiodactyla; family Cervidae; genus Odocoileus; species Odocoileus virginianus. The sequence goes on from NW_027224349.1 coordinate 874,017, forward strand.
CTGTGCCACCTGGGAGGTCCAGTGTATTATTAGAGATATACAAACTATACTAATGAGGTATCACCTCTGAGTAGTGAAAAAGTATCAAATATTATACAAAGACATGGTAGAGAAACATTTTTAAAGGGGAATCTTTATGGTACTAGTGGGGTATATTTGGTAGGAGCCATTATAAACATGACTACAAGGTGCCTTGTAAAGTTAACAACAGACTGACTGTCTGATCTAGCAGCTTTACTCCTAATAGTAAGGAAAAAAATTAAAAAAAAACATTTTGAAAAATACATTTAAGCCAACTATGTACTACTGGAAGATTAACAACATCCTAAACATGAAAATCAAGAAAGTGATGCAGTCACTATGGAAAACAGTAAGCAGTAATTTTGTAATTAATGTTTATTTTTTTATTGAAGGATGATTGCTTTATAGAATTTGTTTTCTGTCAAACCTCAACATGAATATACTGCTCATCTCCTTTCCTGGTATGCAGTTTTTTAAAAAAAACTAAAAATACAGTTACCATATGATCCAACAATCTCACTACTTGGCATATATCCAGTAAAGATGAAAACTCCCATCAGAAAAGGGACCTGCACAACAGTGCACAGTGAAGCACAGTGTTCAGAGCAAAGACATGGAAACAACCTTAAATGCCCATAGATAGGTGAATGGATAAAGATATATTATGCATAAAATGGAATATTAGCCATAAGAAAGAATGAAATAATGATATTTGTTTTCAACATGGATGGACCTAGAGATGATCATACTAAATAAGTCAAACAGAGAAAGACATGAGGCACTTAGGTGGGTTCAGCTCACCTTGACACTTCCTTTGGACCTCAGTTGATAGGAGGTCTTCATCTTTTCCTCTTGGGTATCTAGAGTTGGCTGTTCCATAACAGCTCTAGAGCCTTGTGGCTTTCCAGTCACCTTAGTCATCTTGAAGACACTGAGTGATCTGATTCAGAGCTGCTGAGACCCCTATATATACCCCTCCCCAGGGAGCCACACCCTTATGCTTTATGAGGTCAGCAAGTCACTTCCCCAGCCAATGGTGCCCTGGGTGAGCCTTGACATCACAAAGCCCCATCCTGACACCTCTAGGGGAGGATGGGGAGCAACTCAGATGTTTGGTGGGAGAAATGAGGCATTCTCAATGCCCCTAAAGAGCCCTCCAAACTCACCTGCCATCCTCATCTCTCTAAGTCAACACAGATGGGCCACATGGCAGGGAGAGTGTGTCTCCTCCAAACCTTGCCTCACAGCCACAGTATGCAGGCTTTCCTTCTGTTCTCTCTCATTTCACCATTATCTAGTTTTTAATATCCTACCTAAAATCCTTCCATGATAATTAGGCTATATTGAAGTGTCTGTGGAAATGAGAATCATTCCACTTTCCTCCTACAATGTGGTCTTAAAGCACCCTGAAGACCACTTAAATCTGGGCCATCTAAAGAAATGTTTCCCATCCCACCTCCTTTTCTCAGTATTCACAGAGTTCTCCTCAGTTTTCTAGTTTCCAGTCTGAATCCCCTGTCTTCCCACTGTGAGAACGCACTGAATACACTTTCCCTTGCTCCACATGAAGCTGTCTTGTTTTACATCTAGGATGCATGGGCAGCTCACTAGGTATATTACTCAGGTTTGTGTTTTCACAGTGTGATGGAGAAGAGGCAGACAAATGCATGCTTCAGGTAATGCTGGATGATCCCAAGAAGGACATGATCACCTGTGACTGATTAGTATTCCCATGAAGGAGTGGAGCTTGCCCAGAGGTAAGTGAGTCTCATGTACAAAGGTCTCAACATGTGCCCTCAAAAATCTCTTTTCTTGTCTTTCTTTCCAGCTGGCCCCTCCATTGCAGCTTACCTCACAGTCAAGACCATGGTGGAATTCGTTTCCATGAACAGCTACCACAAGCTTCCAAATTTTTGGAGGAAACACTGGGTAATCATGTCCTGCCCATCTAGTTCTCAAGATCTCTCACTGAGGTGGTTTTCTCTGGAGAAAATAAGTTTTGGGCTTCACCACAGTCCTTGTGTTCCTAATTGACAAGCAGGGTCAAACAACCTGAAGTGTGCTTCTGGGGACACAGATTTTTTTTTTTTTTTGTCATAGTGGAATGTCCTGGGTTTCCAAGAGGTGCTCACTTCCTGGCATCCAGTGGTTACTTATTCACTCAGAATGCATCACACTGCTTAAAATTTTAAGAGGTAGAAGAAAAGCACACCATAAGCAGATCCAAACGATGACTCTTAAAATTTTTAGAACCAAGAACCTAAAACATGATAGAAAAATGTGAAAAAGACATGAGCCAACGGTTTATAAGAAAGATATCGCATAAGACATTCACTTTATTAAGAGATGTTCAAAAGACATGAGCAGCCAATTGAAAAGAAAGATGGAACTAGACTTTAACCACATTAAAAAGATATTTAATCTACTAAGGTAAGAAAGTCATATTAAAATTCCCTTGAGAAATCAAACTGATCCAGAATTGGCATAGATTTTAGAAATTGAAGAGACATTAAAATATTTGAAATAACTGTGTTTTGTATGTTATAAAATTAAGTAGAGATGTGGAAGTCATAAAATAGACCCAATTTCATCTTATAGATTGAAAACTATAGTGTCAGATGGCAAACACAGTGACTAGAATAAATGAAAGTTTACACAGGGAAGTAGGAGAATACTGTGCACTTGAAGAGGTAGTCATAGAAAGTGTCCACAATCAAGCACAGACTACACCAATGTATATGAAGTATAACACAGCATAATCTGTTGGCTTTTGTCCCCTTAAGAATGCAGCATTGGTTTAAAAGTTGAAAATAAATCAGTGTAATTAGCTTAATAAAAACTAAGGTCATCTCAATAAATGCAGAATAATCATTTGATAAAGTCTAATATCTATTCCTGGCTTGTGAAGAACCCTTGGAGAAGGGATAGGCTACCCTCTTCAATATTCTTGGTATTCCCTTGTGATTCAGCTGGTAAAAAAATGACCTGGCATGTTGGAGACCTGGGTTGCATCCCTGGGTAGGGAAGATCCCCTGGAGGAAGACATTACAACCCACTCCAGTATTCTTGCCTGGAGAATCCCTAAGGCCAGAGGAGCCTTTTTGGCTTACACTCCATGGGCTTGCACATAGCTGGACACAACTGAGCAACTGATCATATTCTGTATATACTTCTTATCAAACTAGAAGTATAAAACTTCTTTAACCTGATGAAGGTAATAAACTTCATATAACTAACATCAACTTTATGGCAGAACACTGAGTGTTGTTTTCTTTTCCTACTGTTCTTTCCCCCCTTGCAGTTAATCTTTAATGTATATAAATCTTCTTTATCTACCTCTATTTAACTTTGCATATCTATTTTTTTTCTTTCTTTCCTTTCCTCTCAACATATTTATTAGTTTTATTTTCACTGCTTTATTCCCCAATTGGCACCTTGCTCTAGTTTCGCTTTCCAGTTTGTGCTTCAGTTAGTTTTCTTCTGGTGGATTTATTTTTTGGTTTCCTTGATTTACCAGGTCAATCTATTGTACTTTATTTTTGTTGGACTGTTTTGATTTTGCTTATGGGTGTATATGTATATGTGTATATTCAGTCACACTTTTTATTGTTGTTATAAACCTCTGCCTCTACGTTGGGCTTTTGCAGTTCTGTGAAGTTTCCTTTTATTGTCCCCCTTTTCTGTAGTTTTCCATTTTCTTATTCTTTTCTTTTTTAGAGTTTTAATTTTTAAAAACCTATAATATTTTTTCTACCTTTATTCCATTATTGCCTTTCTGCTCTTCTTTCCCCCTTGCAGTTAATATTTAATGTGTATAAATCTTTGTCTACCTCTAAATCCTCATAAATATTTTTGGTTTCTTTTCTTTCTTTCCTTTCCTCTCAACATTTCATTAGTTTTATTTTCATTGCCTTAATCCTCACTTGAGAGTTTGCTTTAGTTTTGTTTTCCAGTTTGTGCTTTAATTAACTGTGTTCTTAACTGGTAGATATCATTTTTGGTTTCCTTTGTTCACTGAGTAAATCTACTGTACTTTAGTTTTGTTGAACTGTTTTGAGTTTGCTTATGGGTGTATATGTGTGTGTTCCCATTATGGGAATACATGTGTATATTCCATTACTCTAAATATTATTTGCCTGATAGTGTAACTTCCATTTGTCTGGGATTCATCTTTGGTTTCTCCTTTTTGGGTATTTTTAAACTTTAACAATGCCTTAACAAAGCACCTGTGGTGTCTCTGTTCCTGGCCAGAGATCCAGCCCTGAGCCTTTGGAGTGCGAGCACTCCTTGAGACAAAACATACTTGAAAAAAACAGGCATGTGTGTATTTCTATGTGTGTCTGTCTGTGTGTGTGTGTCTGTGTGTGTGTGTGTGTGTGTGTGTGTGTGAGAAATATCAATAACCTGAGATACTCAGAGGACACCACCCTGATGGAAGAAAGGGAAGAGTAAGTTAAGAGACTCTTGAAGAAAGTTAAATAGAGTGGGAATCTGGCTTAAAAATTCAACATTTAAAAAACTCAGATCATGGCATCCAGTCCCATCACTTCATGGCAAATAGACAGACTTTATTTGGGGATGCTCCAAAATTACTGCAGATGGTGACTGCAGTCATGAAATTCAAAGACACTTGCTCCTTGGAAGGCAAACTATGACTAAACAAGGCAGCATATTGAAAAGCAGAGACATTATTTTGCCAACAAGTGTTCATGTAGTCAAAGTTTCTGCTGGTTTCTCCAGCAACCGAGTAGGGATGTGTGAGTTGGACTATAAAGAAAGCTGAGGACTAAATAATTGATGATTTTGAGCTGTGATGTTGGAGGAGACTCTTGAGAGTCCCTTGGACTGCAAGAAGATCCAACCAGTTCGTCCTAAAGGAGATCAGTCCTGGGTGTTCATTGCAAGGACTGATGTTGAAGCTGAAGCTCCAATTACTTCAGCCACCTGATGGGAAGAGCTGACTCACTGGAAAAGACCCTGATGCTGGGAAAGATTGAGGGCAGGAGGAGAAGGGGGCAACAGAGGATGAGATGGTTGGAAGACATCACTGACTCAATGGACATGGGTTTGTGTAGACTCTGGCAGTTCATGATGGACAAGGAGGCCTGGCTTGCTGCAGTTCATGGGGTCGCAAAGAGTCAGACACGACTGAGCGACTGAACTGAGCTGAACTTGTGTTTAACCTTTGCTAGATTGGTTAGTGTGTGTGTTGCCGTATTTCTCCTTGGGTTTACCCTGTATGGGTCTCTTTTTGCCTCTTGGATTGTTTGACTATTTCCTTTTCCTTTTTGGGGACAAACCTGTGTCCATTGAGTCAGTGATGTCTTCCAACCATCTCATCCTCTGCTATGCCCTTCTCCTCCTGCCCTCAATCTTTCCCAGCATCAGGGTCTTTTCCAGTGAGTCAGCTCTTCCCATCAGGTGGCTGAAGTAATTGGAGCTTCAGCTTCAACATCAGTCCTTGCAATGAACACCCAGGACTGATCTCCTTTAGGACGAACTGGTTGGATCTTCTTGCAGTCCAAGGGACTCTCAAGAGTCTCCTCCAACATCACAGCTCAAAATCATCAATTATTTAGTCCTCAGCTTTCTTTATAGTCCAACTCACACATCCCTACTCGGTTGCTGGAGAAACCAGCAGAAACTTTGACTACATGAACACTTGTTGGCAAAATAATGTCTCTGCTTTTCAATATGCTGCCTTGTTTAGTCATAGTTTGCCTTCCAAGGAGCAAGTGTCTTTGAATTTCATGACTGCAGTCACCATCTGCAGTAATTTTGGAGCATCCCCAAATAAAGTCTGTCTATTTGCCATGAAGTGATGGGACTGGATGCCATGATCTGAGTTTTTTAAATGTTGAATTTTTAAGCCAGATTCCCACTCTATTTAACTTTCTTCAAGAGTCTCTTAACTTACTCTTCCCTTTCTTCCATAAGGGTGGTGTCCTCTGAGTATCTCAGGTTATTGATATTTCTCCTGACAACCTTGATTCCAGCTTGTGCTTTATCTAGCAAGTCATTTGGCATGATGTACTCTGCAGATAAGCTAAATATGCAGGGTGACAATATACAGCCTTGACATTCTCCTTTCCCAAATTGGAACCAGACTGTTGATCCATGTCTCATTATAACAGCTTCTTCTTGACCTGAACACTGATTTCACAGAAGGCAGGTCAGGCGGCCTTGTATCCACCCCCCCACCCCCCACCCCACACCTTGAAGAATGTTCCACAATTTGCAGGGTTCTACACAGTCAAAGGCATTGGTGGAATCAGTAAAGCAGAAGTGGATGTTTTTCTGGAATTCCCTTGCTTTTTCTATGAGCCAGCGGATGTTGGCAATTTGATGTCTGGATCCTCTGCCTTCTCAGAATCCATCTTGAACATATCAAAGTTCCTGGTTCATGTACAATTGAAGCCTAGCTTAGAGAATTTTGAATATGATGTTGCTAGCTCATGAGATGAGTGCAGTTGAGCAGTAGTTTGAACATTCTTTGCCATTGGAAGGAAAACTCACCACAGGATAGAAAAAAGTCAGTTTTCAATGGAATGCTGCTGAGTCATAAAAAGGAACACATTTGAGTCAGTTCTAATGAGGTGGATGAATCTAGAGCCTATTATACAGAGTGAAGGAAGTTAGAAGGCAAATGACAAATATGGTATACTAATGCAAAGATGTGAAATCTAGAAAATGGTACCAAAGAATTTATTTTCAGGGCTGCAAATGATACAGAGACAGAGAGAAGAGAATAATGGACATGGGGAGAGGGAAGGAGAGGGTGAGGTGTATGAAGAGAGTAACAGGACACATATTACCATATGTAAAATAGAGAGCCAACAGTAATTTTCTGTATGTTTCTGAAAACCAGACGGGCTCTGTATCAACCTAGAGGGATGGGATGGGCAGGGAGATGGAAGGGAAGTTCAGGATGGAGGGGATATATGTATATCTATGGCTGATTCATGTTAAGGTTTGAGAGAAAACAAAAAAATTCTTTAAAGCCATTATATTAAAATTTTGTTTAAACTTAATTTAAAAGTCGTTAAAATAAAAAATTTCAAATTATTAAACAAAAAAGTTTTAAAAGAAATTAAAAAAAAAACAACCCAGTTGAAATGACTCAAATATCCATCAACTGGTGATCAAATAAATAAAACATGCAATGCAAACTTATTCAGCTATCAAATGAACAGAGTTCTGATACATGCTATAGCATGCTATAGGTCTGAAATGATTGTGTTATTTAAAAGAAGCCAGGTACAAAAGGCTGTATATTGTATTATTCTGTTCATGTGAATGAATTCGTCCCAGACTAGGTAACTCTCTAAAGACCTAAAATAGAGGCATGGATGCCAGGGCCCAGATGAAGGGGAGAATGGCATGTGTCTGATGATTATATAATATTTCCCTTTGGAGCAATGAAAAAATTCAAGAACGAAGTAGTGGTTATGGTTATGCAACCTATGAAGAAATTACAAATCAATGAATTATACCCTTTAACTGTTAAATTCATGGTACATGAACAACATGCCAATAAATAAAAAGTTTTCTTAAACAAACAAACAAACAAAAAAGCTACATAACTTATCCTCGACGTCCAGGAAAATCATCCTTCAAAAATAAAGAAGTAGATATTCTCATATGAATAAAAAATTAGGGAATCGATTCTCAGCAGATATCTGATGTGTAAGAACTGTTAAAAGTAGCTATTTACACAAAATAAAGTGAAATAAAGAGAAGCTATGAAATAAATAAATGAAGGCAAAATGAAATGAAGGTTTTCTTTTTCTTATTATTAATTGGTAAAAGATAATATTTGTTTCAGTTTCTCCATATTAACTTATCACTGATTATGAATCTTCATAATTAAAGTGGGGTTATTGTACACAACATATATTTTGGTTCATTGATAAAGAACCTGCCTGCAATGCATGAGCCTTGGCAGATGTGAGTTATCTCTGGCAACCCACTCCAGTATCCTTGCTTGGAGAATCCCCATGGACAGAGAAGCCTGGTGGGCTACAGTCCATGGGTTGCAAAGAGCTGGACATGACTGAGCAACTAAAAAACACAGAGACATTCCTAACAAAAACCCTTAAGATACTAGAAACAGAAAAGAAAATTCTCAGCCTTAACAAAGCAACTCAAAAAGCCTGGACAGTAGAGCTGAATTATTAAAACACACACACACACACACACACACACACACACACACACAAACCAACCCGGGCAGTGCAGTTGAATTATAAAAGATTTTAGGCAATAAAATATCTCCCAACAGTAGTTTAACCAGTGTGTTCCACACAATAGAGAGGAGTAACTTTTAGTACCCATTCAATAGAAAAACTTTCCAGTTACATTCATAAATTAAAGGAAATAATGTCCAGAAAATGAGAAGAGTATAATATCCACTGATCCTTTTGTATCTAATTATGACTGTAAAATTTTAAGGGAATTTTTTAAGAAAAAAAATCTGTGAAAGATACAGTTTTAGCAGCCTCAATTAATGTAATGTTATTTTCTTTGGTCCATAGTTTCAAAATAACTCACAAGAGTGAATTTCACTATAAAACATTTTTCAAGTTCAGCAAGATATTTTATGTCCCAATATGAGAAGATTTCATGCATTTCAAACTAAAAATATTTGTACATTGCATGAATACTTTTTCCCATTGATTTAGACATAAATAATTGCTGGGAGAAATATCAATAACCTCAGATAGGCAGATGACACCATCCTTATGGCAGAAAGTGAAGAGGAACTAAAAAGCCTCTTGATGAAAGTGAAAGAGGAGAGTGAAAAAGCTGGCTTAAAGCTCAACATTCAGAAAACTAAGATCATGGCATCTGGTCCCATCACTTCATGGGAAATAGACGGGGAACAGTGGAAACAGTGTCAGATTTTATTTTTCTGGGCTCCAAAATCACTGCAGATGGTGGTTGCAGCCATGAAATTAAGACACTTACTCCTTGGGAGGAAAGTTATGACCAACCTAGATAGCATATTAAAAAGCAGAGACATTACTTTGCCAAAAAAGGTCCGTCTGGTCAAGGCTATGGTTTTTCCAGTGGTCATGTATGGATGTGAGAGTTGGACTGTGAAGAAAGCTGAGTGCCAAAGAATTGATGCTTTTGAACTGTGGTGTTGGAGAAGACTCTTTGAGAGCCTCTTGGACGTCGAGGAGATCCAACCAGTCCCTCCTAAAGGAGATCAGTCCTGGGTGTTCATTGGAAGGACTGATGTTGAAGCTGAAACTCCTTTACTTTGGCCACCTCATGTGAAGAGTGGACTCATTTGAAAAGACCTTAATGCTGGGAAGGGCGGGGGCAGGAGGAGAAGGGGACGACAGAGGATGAGATGGCTGAATGGCATCACTGACTCGATGGACATGCGTTTGAGTAAACTCTGGGAGTTGGTGATGGACAGGGAGGCCTAGTGTGCTGCGATTCATGGGGTCGCAAGGTGTCAGACAGGACTGAGCGACGGAGCTGAACTGAACTGAAACAGAAATGAAAGCACTTTGTGTGTCTTTACCTTGGCAATATTTGTTGCATCACTGTGTATATAGAATCAACTGTTTAAACGTGGTGTGTGCGTTAGGATGTTCCCCCTGGGACAGCAGGCTTTGCAGGAAGTGGTCTCAAGGACTTCCAAACCATTAAAGATTCTCTGTTTAGTGAAGCAGTGCTAACCTTGGCAACCTGTGTTGGCACTAACTGTTTAACAGGGTCTTCTATTAATTAGCTGCCTCGTAGTATACAATGAACTTTAAAAGATAAGTGCTAAAACTGTGGCCCTCTGAAATTGTGTGTGTGTGTGTGTGTGTGTGTGTGTGTGTGTGTGTATGTATACTGTATATCTGTTGTATGTTTGTATGTATATAAATATTTTAAAAGTTTGTACTTTGTGAATAATATATGAAACATTAAAACCTGACAAAACGGCAACAAAGTTTAAAAATTTAAGCCAGCAAAATTTGATTTTGCAGAAGGTAAGTGTTTAAATCCTGACATTATTTAAGAATACTACAGTATGGGCATATCAGATAAAATAGACTTTCAAATAAAGAATGTGAAAAGAGACAAAGAAGGACACTATGTAATGATCAAAGGATCAATCCAAGAAGAAGATATAACAATTATAAATATATATGCACCCAACATAGGAGCACCGCAATATGTATGGCAAATGCTAACGAGTATGAAAGAGGAAATTAATAGTAACACAATAATAGTGGGAGACTTTAATGCCCCACTCAAACTATGGATAGATCAACTAAATAGAAAATTAACAAGGAAACACAAACCTTAAAAGACACAATGGACCAGCTAGACCTAATTAATATCTATAGGACATTTCACCCCAAAACAATCAACTTCACCTTTTTCTCAAGTGCACATGGAACCTTCTCCAGAATAGATCACATCCTGGGCCATAAATCTGGTCTTGGAAAATTCAAAAAAATTGAAATCATTCCAGTCATCTTTTCTGACCACAGTGCAGTAAGATTAGATCTCAATTACAGGAAAAAAATTGTTAAAAATTCAAACATATGGAGGCTAAATAACATGCTTCTGAATAACCAACAAATCATAGAAGAAATAAAAAAAGAAATCAAAATATGCATAGAAATGAATGAAAATGAAAACACAACAACCCAAAACCTATGGGACACTGTAAAAGCAGTGCTAAGGGGAAGGTTCATAGCATTACAGGCTTACATCAAGAAACAAGAAAAAAAGCCAAATAAATAACCTAGCTCTACACCTAAAGCAATTAGAGAAGGAAGAAATGAGGAACCCCAGGGTTAGTAGAAGGAAAGAAATCTTAAAAATTAGGGCAGAAATAAATGCAAAAGAAACTAAAGACACCATAGCAAAAATAAACAAAGCTAAAAGCTGGTTTTTTGAAAAAATAAACAAAATTGACAAACCATTAGCAAAACTCATTAAGAAACAAAGAGAGAAGAACCAAATTAACAAAATTAGAAATGAAAATGGAGAGATCACAACAGACAACACTGAAATACAAAGGATCATAAGAGACTACTACCAGCAGCTCTATGCCAATAAAATGGACAACTTGGACGAAATGAACAAATTCTTAGAAAAGTATGACTTTCCAGAACTGAACCAGGAAGAAATACAAGATGTTAACAGAGCCATCACAAGCAAGGAAATCGAAACTGTAATCAGAAATCTTCCAGAAAACAAAATGGACCAGATGGCTTCACAGCTGAATTCTACCAAAAATTTAGAGAAGAGCTAACACCTATCTTACTCAAACTCTTCCAAAAAATTGCAGAGGAAGGCAAACTTCCAAACTCATTCTATGAGGCCATCATCACCCTAATACCAAAACCAGACAAAGATGCCACAAAAAAAGAAAATTACAGACCAATATCACTGGTGAACATAGATGCAAAAATCCTCAACAAAGTTCTAGCAAACAGAATCTAACAACACATTAAAAAAAATCATACACCATGACCAAGTGGGCTTTGTCCCAGGAATGCAAGGATTCTTTAATACCCACAAATCAATCAATGGAATACACCACACTAACAAACTGAAAGATAAAAACCATATGATTATCTTAATAGATGCAGAGAAAGCCTTTGACAAAATTCAACACTCACTTATGATTAAAACTCTCCAGAAAGCAGGAATAGAAGGAACATACCTCAACATAATAAAAGCTGTATATGACAAACCCACAGCAGGCATCACCCTCAATGGTGAAAAATTGAAAGCATTTCCCATGAAATCAGGAACAAGACAAGGGTGCCCGCTCTCACCACTACCATTGTGAGGCTGTCACAGCTAACGCCATGACAGGCAGCCTAGATTAGGAGTAGGCCTGGTTTCCCGGGGTAACATAATTATCAGGCCTCCTGGAGCTAGCCAATCAACATATGCCTAGCAAGAAAAAAGGGAACCTATCAGGGGAAAGCTGAAAGCCCCACGTTGGGCCAACAAAAATTGCCTTGCAACTGTGTAACCAATCCGCTTGCGCCAACTACCTGCTGCTTTTTTTGACCTAATAAAGTACCCGAGAGAACTGGGGCTCGGGGCCTTTTCGTCCTCACACCCTTGGTGAGGGCGGGAGGCCCTGGCTCGAGTCAGTAATAAATTCCCCTATTGCAAGTTGCATTGTTTCGAGGAGTCTTCTTTCCCGACCGGGGACTCGGACTACGGGCAGAACACTATTCAACATAGTGTTGGAAGTTTTGGCCACAGCAGTCAGAGCAGAAAAAGAAGTAAAAGGAATCCAGGTAGGAAAAGAAGAAGTGTAACTCTTGCTGTCTGCAGATGACATGATCGTCTACATAGAAAACCCTAAAGACTCTACCAGAAAATTACTAGAGCTAATCAATGAATATAGTAAAGTTGCAGGATATGAAATTAACACACAGAAATCCCTTGCCTTCCTATACACAAACAATGAAAACACAGAAAGAGAAATTAAGGAAACAATACCATTCACCATTGCAACAAAAAGAATAAAATACTTAGGAGCATAGCGACCTAAAGAAAGAAAAGACCTATACATAGAAAACAATAAAACACTGATGAAAGAAATTGAAGATGACACAAATAGATGGAGAAACATACCGTGTTCATGGGTTGGAAGAATCAATATTGTCAAAATGGCTATTCTACCCAAAGCAATCTATAGATTCAATGCACTCCCTATCAAGCTACCAATGGTATTTTTCACAGAACTAGAACAAATAATTACACAACTTGTATGAAAATACTGAAAACCTCGAATAGCCAAAGTAATCTTGAGAGAGAATGGAACTGGAGGAATCAACCTGCCTGACTTCAGACTCTACTACAAAGCCGCAGTCATCAAGACAGTATGGTACTGGCACAAAGACAGAAATATAGATCAATGGAACAGAATAGAAAGCCCAGAGATAAATCCACGAACCTATGGACACCTTATCTTCGACAAAGGAGGCAAGGATATACAATGGAAAAAAAAAGACAACCTCTTTAACAAGTGGTGCTGGCCCAATGTTCATCGCAGCACTGTTTATAATAGCCAGGACATGGAAGCAACCCAGATGCCCATCAGCAGACGAATGGATGAGGAAGCTGAGGTACATATGCACCATGGAATACTACTCAGCCATTAAAAAGAATTCATTTGAATCAGTTCTAATGAGATGGATGAAACTGGAGCCCATTATACAGAGTGAAGTAAGCCAGAAAGATAAAGACCATTACAGTATACTAACACATATATATGGACTTTAGAAAGATGGTAACAATAACCCTATATGCAAAACAGAAAAAGAGACTCAGATGTATGGAACAGACTTGTGGACTCTGGGAGAAGGTGAGGGTGGGATGTTTCAGGAGAACAGCATTGAAACATGTATATTATCTAGGGTGAAACAGATCACCAGCCTAGGTTGGGTGCATGAGACAAGTGCTCGGGCCTGGTGCACTGGGAAGACCCAGAGGGATCGGGTGGAGAGGGAGGTGGGAGGGGGGACTGGGATGGGGAGTACATGTAAATCCATGGCTAATTCATATCAATGTATAACAAAAACTACTGTAATGATGTAAAGTAATTAGCCTCCAACTAATAAAAAAAAAAAAACAAAAAGGAAAAAAAAAAAAAAAACAAAAAAAACAAGTGGTGCTGGGAAAACTGGTCAACCACTCGTAAAAGAATGAAACTAGACCACTTTCTAACACCATACACTAAAATAAACTCAAAATGGATTAAAGATCTAAATGTAAGACCAGAAACTATAAAACGCCTAGAGGAGAACATAGGCAAAACACTCTCCCACATAAATCACAGCCGGATCCTCTATGACCCACCTCCCAGAATATTGGAAATAAAAGCAAAAAGAAACAAATGGGACCTAATGAAACTTTAAAGCTTTTGCACAACAAAGGAAACTATAAGCAAGGTGAAAAGACGGCCCTCAGATTGGGAGAAAATAATAGCAAATGAAGCAACAGACAAAGGATTCATCTCAGAAATATACAAGCAACTCCTGCAGCTCAATTCCAGAAAAAATAAATGACCCAATCAAAAAATGGGCCAAAGAACTAAACAGACATTTCTCCAAAGAAGACATAGAGATGGCTAACAAACACATGAAAAGATGCTCAACACCACTCATTATCAGAGAAATGCAAATCAAAACCTCAATGAGGTACCATTACACGCCAGTCAGGATGGCTGCTATCCAAAAGTCTACAAGCAATAAATGCTGGAGAGGGTGTGGAGAAAAGGGAACCCTCTAACACTGTTGGTGGGAATGCAAACTAGTACAGCCACTATGGAGAGCAATGTGGAGACTCCTTTAAAAACCTGGAAATAGAGCTGCCATATGGCCCAGCAATCCCACTTCTGGGCATACACACCAAGGAAACCAGATCTGAAAGAGACACGTGTACCCCAGTGTTCATCACAGCACTGTTTATAATAGCTAGGACATGGAATCAACCTAGATGCCCATCAGCAGATGAATAGATAAGAAAGTTGTAATACATAAACCCAATGGAATATTACTCAGCCATTAAAAAGAATACATTTGAATCAATTTTAACGAGGTGGATGAAACTGGAGCCTATTATACAGAGTGAAAGGAAAACGCCAATACAGTATATTAGTGCATATATATGGAGTTTAGAAAGATGGTAACGATGACCCTGTAGGCAAGACAGAAAAAGAGACACAGATGTATATAACAGACTTTTGGATTCTATGAGAGAAGGCGAGGGCTGATTCATTTCAATGTATGACAAAGAGCACTGCAATGTTGTGAAGTTATTGGCCTCCAACTAATAAAAATAAATGGAAAAAAAAAAAAAAAAAAGAAGGCGAGGGTTGGATGACCTGAGAGAACAGCATCGACACATGTATATTACCAAGTGTGAAACAGATCTCCAGTCCAGGTTGGATGCATGAGACAAGTGCTCGGGGCTGGTGCACTGGGCTGACCCAGAGGGATGGGATGGGGAGGCAGGTGGGAGAGGGGATAGGGATGGGGAACACATGTACACCCATGGCTGATTCATGTCAATGTATGGCAAAAACCACTACAATATTGTAAAGTAATTCGCCTCCAACTAATAAAAATAAATGGAAAAACAAATAAATAAAATAAAAATTTCCTTGCAATTTTTTAGTGTTTATTAGACATAAGATGATCAATAGATTTTAGACTATGTTTATTCTCTCGACATTTTTATTTCATAAGTTTATGAATGTTACTAGAAAGTTGTTCTACTAAGTGAGTATTAATAATTACTCCTCTCCCTTGTGTGGAGCACACTGTTTACACTACTGTGGGAGATATTTTATTGCCTAAATTCTTTTATAATTCAGATCTAGTGTCTATATCTTTTTTTATAATTCATCTCCACTATCTAAGCTTTTTTATTCCCCACTTGTTTAGGCCATGAAGTTTCCCATGTATTTTTAGTATCTTCAGAGTTTCTGTTAGGAATATGTGTCTGCTGTTGTTTAGTTGCTCAGTCGTGTCCGACTGTTTGCCACCCCATGGACTGTAAGCCCACCAGTCTCATCTGGCCTTGGGAATTCTCCAGGCAAGAATACTGGGGTGGCTTTCTATGCCCTCCAACAGGGGATAATCCTGACCCAAAGATGGAATTCCAGTCTGTTACGGCTCCTGTATTGCAGGCAGATTCTTGATCACTGAGCCAAAATATATCTTGTATCACAAGAAACGCACTTTAACTATGAAGATTAATAATTAGTGAAAAGTAAAGATGGAGAAGCTCAAACATTTATCTTGTACCAAGTAATAATAAGAAAAAGCATTCATTTCAATTTGGCTTTGTTTAGTTACCTTTAATTTATTGTTTTGTTGAAGGATAATTGCTTTCCAGAATTTTATTGTTTTCTGTCAAACTTAAACATAACAGTCTTTCTTAACTCATAGTTTCTCTTCAATATCATCTTATTCTGTGTAAATAACTCCTCTTAATCTTTCTAACAGATCAGATATCTGCTTAAAATAAATTTCCTAATTTTTTGTTCATATGAAAATGTCTACTTCTCCTTTATTTTTGAAGGATAATATTTCTGGACATCAGAGTTAGGTTAAGTAGCTTTATTAAAAAAGAAAACCACAACTTTCAATTTATTGACATGTTGCTCATGTACCATTTATTTCTCAGTTCAACTGTATAATTCATGGATTTGTAATTTCTTCATAGGTTGCATAGCATAACAACTTCCTCATTCTGGAATATTTTCATCACTCCAGTGGGAAACACTGTCCAGATGGCAGACATTCTCCACTTTCCACTTCATCTGTACCCTGGCACCCACTCCACTACTTTCTGTCTTTCAGTTCAGTCACTCAGTCATGTCCAACTCTTTGCGACCCCATGAACTGCAGTATGCCAGGCCTCCCTGTCCATCACCAACTCCAGGAGTTTACCCAAACTCATGTCCATCAAATCGGTGATACCATCCAACCATCTTATCCTCTGTCATCCCCTTCTCCTCCTGCCTTCAATCTTTCCCAGCATCAGGGTCTTTTCAAATGAGTCAGCTCTTCATACCAGGTGGCCAAAATATTGGAGTTTCAGCTTCAACATCAGTCTTTTCAATGAATACCCAGGACTGATCTGCTTAGGATGGACTGGTTGAAACTCCTTGCAGTCCAAGGGACTTTCAAGAGTCTTCTCCAATATCACAGTTCAGAAGTGTCAATTCTTTTGGCACTTAACTTTCTTCAAGTCCAACTCTCCCATCCATACATGACTACTGGAAAAACCATAACTTTGCTTAGACGGACCTTTGTTGACAAAATAATGTCTCTGCTTCTTAATATGCTTTCTAGTTTGGTCATAATTTTCCTTCCAACTAGTAAACATCTTTTATTGCAGGTCAGGAAGCAACAGGTAGAACTGGACATGGAACAATAGGTTGGTTCCACAAAGGAAAAGGGGTACGTCCGGGTTGTATATTGTCACCCTCCTTATTCAACCTAGATGCAGAATACATCGTGAGAAACGCTGGGCTAGAAGAAACACAGCTGGAATCAAGACTGCCAGGAAAAATATCAATAACTCCAAGTATGCAGATGATACCACCCTTATGGCAGAAAGTGAGGAAGAACTAAAGAGCCTCTTGATTAATGTGAAAGAGGAGCATAGAAAGGTTGGCTCTAAGCTCAATATTTAGAAAACTAAGATCACGGCATCTGGCCCCATCACTTCATGGCAAATAGATGGGGAAATAGTGGGAACAGTTGCTGACTACTTTTGGGGGGTTCCAAAATCACTGCAGATGATGATTGCAGCCATGAAATTAAAATTTTCTGTCTTCAGAGAATTACCTAATATGGGATATATGTATTTGTATGAACAGAATAATGCAGTATGCAGGCTTTTGTTCATGGCTTCCCTTAATTAATAAAATTCAGAATGATAGCATAGTATAGCATGTATAAGAACTCCATTAATTTGATGGCTGGATTATACTTCATTGAATGATTTATTTATTCGATCACCTGTTGATGAACATTTGAGTCAATTTTTTCCATTTTTTGTTTATTTCTTTTTAAACCATTAATTTTCAATATAATAATTTTACATTTTAAAACTTTACATCTTTTTCTGCATCTATTTAGGTTATCATATGATTTTGCTTTCCTTTGGTAAATATGGTCTGTCACATTGATTGATTTGCAAATATTGAAGAATCCTTGCATCCCTGGAATAAAACCAACATGATCACAGTGTGTGTGTTTTTTGACGTGTTGACTTCTTTTTGCTAAAATTTTGTTGAGGACTTTTTGCATCTATGTTCAACAGTGATATTGACCTGTGGCACTTTTTTTGCTGTTTTTGCCTGGTTTTGGCAGCAGGGTGACGGTGGCCTCATAGAATTAGTTTGGAACTGTTCTTTCCTCTGCAATTTCTTGAAAGAGTTTTGGAAGGAAAAGCATTATATCATCTTAAAATATTTGATAGAACTCAGCTGTGAAGTCATATCCTACTGGGGTTTTTACTTTTGGGAGATTTTTCATCACAACTTTGATTTAGAGCTTGTAATTGGGTTGTTCCTAATTTACTTCTTCCTGGCTCAGTCTTGGAACATTGAGATTTTCTAACAATCTGTTCATTTCTTCAGTTATCCATTTTATTGCAGTAGAGTTGTTCATAATAGTCTCTTATAATCCTTTGTATTTCTGCATTGTCCATTGTAACCTCTCCTTTTTCATTTCTAATTTTGTTAGTTTATTCTTCTCTCTTTTTATCTTGGTGACTCTAGCTAAGGGTTTGTCAATTTTGCTTATCTTCTCAAAGAACCAGGTTTTAGTTTTATTAATCTTTACTATTGTTTCTTTTATTTCTGCTCAAATCTTTATTTCTTTCCTTCTACTAATTTTGTGTGTTTTTGTTTTTTGTTGTTGTTCTTTTTCCGGTTGTTTTAGGTGTGAAGTTAAGTTGTCTAATCGATGTTTTTCTTGTTTCTTGAGAAAGGCTTTTATTGCTATAAACTTCCCCTTAGAGCTGCTTTTGATGAATCCAACATGTTTTGAATCGTCATGTTTTCATTGTCCTCTGTTTCAAGGAATTTTTTTATTTCCCTTTTGATTCCTTTTTTAAAAAATTTGGTCATAGCAGACACTTTTTATTTAGTCATAGCAAACACCCTCTTCCAGCAAAACGGGAGAATACTCTACATGTGGCCATCACCAGATGATCAACACCAAAATCTGATTGATTATATCCTTTACAGCCAAAGATGGAGACGCTCTATACAGTCAGCAAAAACAAGACTGGGTGTGAACTGTGGCTCAGATCAGGAACTCCTTATTGCCAAATTCAGACTGAAATTGAAAAAGTGGGGAAGACCACTAGACAATTCAGGTATGACCTAAATCAAATCCCTTATGACTATACAGCAGAAGTGAGAAATAGATTTAAGGGACTAGATCTGATAGACAGAGTGCCTGATGAACTATGGATGAAGGTTCATCATTTTGTACAGGAGACAAGAGCAAGACCATCCCCAGGAAAAAGGAATGCAAAAATGCAAAATGGCTGACTGAGGAGGCCTTACAAATAGCTGTGAAAAGAAGAGAAGCAAAAAGCAAAGGAGAAAAGGAAAGATATACTCATTTGAACACAGAATTCCAAAGAATAGCAAGGAGAGATAAGAAAGCCTTCCTCAGTGATCAATGTAAAGAATTGAGGAAAACAATAGGATGGGAAATACTAGAGATGTCCTCAAGAAAACTAGAGATACCAAGGGAACACTTCATGCAAAGATGGGCTCAATAAAGGACAGAAGTTGTATGGACCTAAGAGAAGCAGAAGATATTAAGAAGAGGTGGCAAGAATACACAGGAGGACTGTACACAAAATTTCTTCACAGCCTAGATAATTATGAAGGTGTGATCACTCCCACTCACCTAGAGCTGGACATCCTGGAATACGAAGTCAGGTGGGCCTTATGAAGAATCACTATGAGCAAAGCTAGTGGAGGTGATGGAATTCCAGTTGAGCTATTTCAAATTCTAAGAGATGATGATGTGAAAGAGCTGCACTCAATATGTCAGCAAATTTGGAGAACTCAGCAGTGGCCACGGGACTCGAAAATGTCAGTTTTCATTCTAATCCCAAAGAAAGGCAACCCCAGAGAGCATTCAAAGTACCGCACAATTGCCCTCATCTCATACGCTATTAATATTCAAAATTATCCAAATTTTCACAATTTGGTTTATTGACTATGTTCAATAATTTAACAAAAATGTTAAAATTCTCCCTGTTCCTGGGAACGATTCAAAACACGAGAAAAGGGGGATGACAGTAGATGAGATGGTTGAATGGCATCAGTGACACAATGGACATGGGTTTTGGTGGACTCCAGAAGTTGGTGATGGGCAAGGAGGCCTGGTGTCCTATGGTTCATGGGTTCGCAAAGAACCCAAAATGAGTCCAAAGAGACAGGGCAGATCTGGGTTGAATCCAAGGAGATTGGGCAGAGCTGGGTCAGAGGAGTCCTGCTCAGGACCAGGAGGGGATGTCTGGGTCCCTGGAAAGGGATTTGGGCAGTTGACTTTCTAATGTCCCCTTAATGCCACAGCTGGAACATGTACCTTGAGAGGGCCTTGGCTTTAAGTATGAGCAGGCCCAGTGGCCTTCTTTGCCACATTTGAAGTAGGGCCCAGTTGGCTTCCTTTCTTTGTTGGTTGGTGGAGGCTTGGAGCCATATAGGGCAGTGAGTAAGAGGTGGTATTTGGCCTGATCTTGTTGGGCCTTCTCTAGCTTTGCCTGTTCTTCCCAGTTATTGAAAATCTTAAAGGCTAAATTTAAAAGGTCTCGTTGAGGGGTTTGAGGGCCTTCTTCTGCCTTTTTTAGTTTCTTTTGGATATCTGGGGATGACTGGGAGATAAAATGGGTGTTAAGGACAATGGTGCCCTCTGCTGAAGTGGGGTCTAATTTTGTATATTTTTGTAGCACTTCTATTAACCTGGCTAGAAATTGTGCTGGGTTTTTGTCTAGCCCTTGAGTTATTTCCTGGAGCTTATCAAACGTTGATGGCTTTATGCCCTGCCTTTTGAAGGCCCACAATGAGGCAAGCAACCATGTGATTACGGGCTGCTCACCCAGGTCTCCCTGCCTGATAATCCCAGTTGGGATCTTCTTGGGGGACAGCTGTTGCCCCTTCTGGCTTAGTGTCGTCTGTCCTGTGTATCTCATCAGCATGCACCTATGAGGCTTGCATACCTGTTCCTTCTCTTCCGAGAGAAGAGTGGAAGAAAGTATAGTGTAAATATCATGCCAGGTTAAGTCGTAAGACTGAGTAAGATACCTGAATTCTTTTAGATAATTATCCAGGTCTGAGGAGTAGGAGCAAAAATTCTATTCAATCTGAGATAGATCGGTGAGGGAGAAAGGGACATTAACCTAAAAAACAACTTCTGCTCCAGCTACTTCCCCTAAAGGGAGGAGTGGGGCAGAGGAAGGAACGGGGTCCTGCGGTGAAGTTTTCTATTTTAAAGTTGTTCAGGACCAGGTACAGGGAGGGGATCTAGGGAGTTCAGGGTAAAGCCTTGGGACCCTCCAGATAGATGGTGAGGCTGAGGTCTCAGAGCTTATCTCAGGCACAGGTTGGGGAAAGATTTGGGAGCTGCAGCTGTGGTGGAGGCCTGCACTTGAGGAGGAGGGAAGGAGGAGGGGATGTAAGGTGGAGGTTGTGGAACTGGATCTGGAGTGGCTGCAAGGGGATTGGGAGCGACAGGGGGTGGGCTGTGGTCGGAAGGGTCGAAGGAAGAAGAAGAAAAGTCTGAACAGGGATTGGGAGACATTGTATTAGGAGGATGTGGCCCAGAGTGGGCTAAGAGTATCTGAGAAGTAGAACAGGATTCACAGAGAACAGATTGAGAGCGAAGAGCAAAGAAAGCCTAAACATAAGGGGTTTATAATTGAGAGTTCCTTTTTCTGGCTACTGGGACCTGTTATCAAGTCTGTATTGCAGCCAGACAGTGTTAGAATAGTAAATAAGTCTTTTTGGTCTTATCTCCCCTTGGAAGCCCAAAGCTTTTAGGTTTTGGAGAAGGCATCCTAGAGGAGTAGATTTTGAGGGCTGGGATTGAGAATTTCCCATTGTAGCCTGTCAACTACAAATTGGCACTTACCAAGAGCATTGCCAATGACTGAACAACAAAGGCATTTGCCATCTGCCTCTATGGAGATTGAACCCCATGCTGCTATAGCTGTTGACCTTCAACAATCCCTGAGGGAGTTCAGGGTGGAGTGAGGCACTCTGTACTCCAGAAAATCTGATGCAACAGGCCTTTAGATAGTTGGATATTTTCAGAAACAGATTTTATGATCTCAACCCTTGCAGTTTCTCATATCTATTGAGAAGCACCAAATCCCTTCATGGTGACATCAGATCCTCATCACTAACAAGAAACCTTTTGTAAAATGAGTGTTTCATTGTTTTGAATTCCTCCGTCACCAAAACCTTATGTATTGACTTTTCCCCTTTGCTTTTTTGGAGCAGTTTTCAGAGCTACCTGAGATGCTGTCTCCCGGGTGCTGCAGTCCTCATTTTGCCCCAAATAAAACTTAACTCTCAAGTTGTACATCTTTCTTCAGTTGACAGGCCAAATAGGGAGGTTAGACAAGGAGAAAGAGAAAGGTCCGAGAGAAAAGGCGTCCCGTTCTCAGGACTTTCTCAGAGAGTAATAATAGTCTGCTTTGAAATGGGCATCCCCTATTTCAAAGTCAGACAGGGTGCAAGGTTGAGGACCCAAGGGCTGGATTATCCCACCTAGTGCTAGGATTATCCCACCTAGCGCTAGGACTTGGAGATGAGGCAAGAGAGAGAATCTGAGGGTATGGGATTTCACTCAACCTTGTAACTGATGTATGAAATGTCAGCCGGTGTGTGGATGTCTATCCAGCAAGGCAAAGGGAGAGTCCCATCCTGGAGCTTGTTTCAGTTTCTCAGAAAGGTCTAAGGGAGGGGACCAGCAGAGGTGGGCTCATGGGAGGAGCCCACCCAGTTGTGGATGGATCTTCCCTCCCAGGTTTTTGTACCAGAATGCAAGGCAAGTGTGGAGAAAAACAGAGCCAGCCAGGCATTTAGGCAAGAAAAAGGAAATTTATTAGAGGGAAAAGAGAGGGTGACTGGCTCTTAAGGAGAACCAGCATTCTCCCTTTCTGATGGAGTCCTTCTTATACCCCACCAATGAAAAATTCTCTGAAGGGATGGTCACGTAGCTGGAGGTCTGGAATCTGGTGGTCTTGCAGCTTTGAGAAGATAGGCACCAGTGAGATAACAGGATGCCATTTAAGCAATTTCATCAGTCTCACAGAACACTGTGATTTTATTCTTCGTTTGCAAGGTCGACATAAAGAGCCATCATAATGGGCCATCTTAGGGTCCATGTGCACACTATCAGGTGGTAGTAAGCTGTAGATCTGATGGGAACGGAGATCACCTTAGCTTTTCAACCTCATGTTCAGTGTCTTGGTTTGGGGGAGACCATTTGGATTCCACGTGCACCTTCTTTGTGACACAGTATCAGACACAGGTCTGTTATGTTCTCTTTGGCCTTTTGTAGTACTGGGTGTATATTTGGCCTTTCCCTTGGGGAAAAGGAATCAGTTGCACACAGAAAGCTACACAGTTAGGAAGACCAGGGGAACCTGACTCGAAAGGTCAGAGGCCTTAGGGGGTGGTGGGCCTGTGACAAGGATGTGGTATAGACAATGAATGGTATTGGGAGGGGCAGTTTGAAAAAGGGGCATTCTAAGTCATCTGAGACAAAAATATCTGGTCATATCTGTGTGGTTTCTGGAAGAAAAACACAAGGAATGGAATCATTCTAATGTGATGTCCCTGTGAAACTGTCAAAGGTGAGGGGAGAATACAGGACACAGGCTCCTGTCACTCAGTTGTCCATGGAGACCGTTTCCAACCCTGCCCACTTCTTTGCAGGTCGGTCCCACCCAGGAATAAATCTCAAGATTTTGCAACCTTTCAGGAGAGGTAGAAGGGCACATTGACTTGATTGATGAGGGAGTCAAAGAAAATAACTGGGGAAAAAATAGGGGTACTTAAAAAAATCTATTATACTGAATTAAACCTCTAGTTCTGTACGTGTTCAAGTTTCCTTCCAGGGCTGTGTGTGTGTGCTTGTGCATGCGCACATGCACACCTGCCTGCACAAATATGTGTGAGGTGTCAGAACCTGCCTGGATGGGGATGGGAGAATGTACAATGAATGTGGGGTGGGAATGACAGTAGAGTTTAAATATTTCATATCATATAGGTGGTGAATCATAAATTTTTAAGTGGAGGAGTGTTATGTTCTGATGTCTCTTCTGTGGAGTAAACATGGTAACCATAGACTTTTGATCACCCTATCCTCTTTAGAGTCTTGGAATGCTGTATTTTCAACTTGCCAGAAATTAGTAGTATGAGTGGAACAGACTGATGTTTACCCTATCCCTACTCCAGGACATGGATTACTCTGGCGTCCAGGCAGCAAATTAGTGGTATTTTCTCTTCCTTGAACATTTCTTGTAGAGATAGTATAAAAGACAGAATATATGGTAAGACCTAGTGTAGGAACATATTACAGTCATCCTTGAAATATGGCATCAGCAGCCATTGTTCTACATAGATCTAGCAAGATGTGCTGAAACATATTTATTTTTTTCAGCTGTAGATAACCTGAATTTAATACCAAGCAGCCCCTGCATGACTTCCTCATTAGTGCTGATGCTTTTGATATATATCCAGCCTCACTTCAAATTAGAATGAACCTGTACTTCATACGTTAACTGTAGGTACAAAGTTTACCATTATGACTCATACTAACTGATCTTGTTGCAAACCATGGCCAGAGGCTCCATTATGACTTGAACAGTTCTGCCATCGAATCAGAGAACCACAGACATCTCTCCCAAGGATATATGGCTCTCCTTCCTGTATTTCAACATTGTCATGCCTATTTGTATGTCACAAGTGAAAGAGGCTATAGATTCCATTGTATTCCACAATTGTTTCACGGCAATCATGCAAATCCCCTTGATATCCATTTGTACAAAGCTACTAGTCCTTTACCCAGAGAAGGAGTTCTCTGATGCTAGTGAGAGTTTTTGTAGTTTTTATAGCCTTTTAGCATATTTGTCTATTTCATATTTTAATAAGATTGATAGCAGGTCATGAGAGTGGTCACCGTTGACTCCATGAGAAGCACACAAGAATAATTGATGGAGGTATCTTGATGCTCAGGGGAAGATGAAAATGATTTTAGAAAGGTGAAAGGATGGCCTCCACAGTGACATATTTGAAGGTGTCAGAAACAATGGGTTAGAGTACTGATTGCTCTAATAAAATGAAAGGGGATGGCTAATGAGGTGATCAGAAATCTTGTCATGATACTAAGGAAGAAGCTGAAAAGTGTGGTTTAGTTTTGAGATCAAGCAGGATTGTATGCAGGATATAAGGTGAGGGCAGGGATTTAATGAGAACTAGCTGGGAGAAATAGGAACTTATTGACACTTATGACAAGTGAACTATTTACAAGGGTTGCTAATTTCTCATCAGAACATCCCCAACACTGCTACAATCAGCCAACAGCAATCCATCAGCCAACTCATGGCCTACTCTCCCATGACCTTAATTAATTACCACACTCCTCAGAAGTTTCGCTTGTCTATGCTTTTGCATTTTTTTTCCTGGGGATCAAGTCTGTAATCCAATGCATGAAAGTAAAAATTGAAAATGAAGTATCTCTTACCAAAGGGTAGGCAGGTTTGCTTTTTTAGGAGGGTAACTGGCCATTTTCTGGCTTTATCTTCACAGAGTAATGTCTCTGTGCTATCTGTGCTGATTTCCTTTCCTTGAAAAGAATCAGTCATGTTAAGCCAACTAATTAGTTAGACACCCAATTTCCAAATAGGGTCAGAATGAAATGACAGTTTGCTTACATTTTGACTATATACAAAGTGCAGAGATTTAGGTCTTCAACATACAATTTTTTTTTCATTTATTTGTATTAGTTGGAGGCTAATTATTTTACAATATTGCAGTGGTTTTTGCCATACATTGACATGAATCAGCCATGGGTTTACATGTGTTCCCCATCTTGAACCCCCCTCCCCCCTCCCACCTCCCTCCCCATCCCATCCCTCTGGGTCATCCCAGTGTACCAGCCCTGAGCACTTGTCTCATGCATCCAACCTGGACTGGTGATCTGTTTCACATTTGATAATATACATGTTTCGATGCTGTTCTCTCAGATCATCCCACCCTCACCTACTCCCGTAGAGTCCAAAAGTCTGTTCTATACATCTGTGTCTTGTTTTCTGTCTTTCATATATCTGTTTATCATATATATATATTCATATGTCATATATCATATATATTCTATCATTACCATCTTTCTAAATTACATATATATGTGTTAGTATACTGTAT